>NW_024081280.1:816357-966953 GCF_003009895.1 Hyaena hyaena
CCGGAACCACTATGTTAGGTGGCACATGGGTGGCCCTGGACACAGGGGAGGAATACGTGATGGAAGCCTGAGAGGGAGATGTAGTGTCCATGGCTTCACCGTCAGAAGCTGAGTGGCAGTTTGCAGGGGGCTTCCCTACTGGAGTGGAGGTGACACCAGAACCCCCAAGGGGCAAGCTAGTGGAAACTGCAACACCTGGTGGTATAGATGGAGGAACAGATGGGATTGGGGGTCTGGCAGGTTGGTCAGCCAAGCCCACTGGAGCAGTAGGGACTTGCACAGTGTTGGTGCTGGACGGGAGACAGTTAGCAGTCCCTGTTGCAAGTATGGAGAATGCAGGGGCAGGCAGAGGGTCCGAGCAGGCTGCTTTGATGTCTCTTCTGTCCCCCAAGATGTTGTTCCTGTGACGTGTGGTGTTCTTCACGGTGTCCAGATTTTTGTCCAGTGCTATGCAAGGAAGCTTAGGAGGCGGAGGCAACTCCCCGCGGCCCCACAACAGTGGCTGTGGTGGTGGCAGCGGCAGAGAAGGTGGCATGGGTCTCTTCCGTTTCCGTGCCCTGGTGCTGGCAGCTACAGGAGGCAAGGAGCTCTTTGATGATGTGTCTGAAGGCTCCTTAGTCTGTTTCTCTTTCTTGCCGACAGGCTGATGGTTTCCGCCCGACAATTCTTTTGTGGATGTCTCCTGCAGTGAGGGGCAGCATGGGGCTGGGTGGGAGAGCACGGCTGCATCTGTGTGAGGCACATCTCTGGCAGGGCCATGCGAGGCGGTGACTGCATGGCCGTCAGGGGAGGAGTGAATCTGATCCTGGTGGGTGTCCTTCCTCCGACTGTCTTCTGAAGGACCAGGACGGAGGTCCAAAGGCGCAGCGCTGCGCTGCCTGGAGCTAAGTTCACTGGCCTCCAGGGGACGAGATGTTAACTGTATATCCCCGCAGCTATGGGGGGCTCTGCTCCCACCATCCCGCCCTTTGGTCTCCACAGGTCCCCCCATCTTTCCTGTGGATTCTTTTTGGGTCTTCTCCTCCCTCCTATTTGGGCACGAAAGTGGGAGGCCCCTGGATGGGACCAGCTCCGCAGCCCCCTCTCCAGCCTCTGATGGCAAGTGCTGGAGTTTTAATTTGCGCCCTGGAGGAGGGATTCTGATGGTTCTGGAGTGCCCAAACATCATCGAATTACGTGACGATAGGACAGGTTTTTTCGGAGGGTTACCCCAGTTAACCAAGGGGAGAATGCCCGGAGTGGTCCATGCAGCCTGCGGGATGGGGTACCGCCTCCTGGGCTCGATATGAAAGGTGGCCGGTAAAGGCCTACGTACCTGGTGGAAGAGCCTGCGCCCAGGGTGCAGGGCAGGTGAAGGAGCAGCGGGGTGGCCCCTGCCAGGTGGTGGATGAGGATCACGGGCGGGGCGGACCAGGGCCCGATCCCGGCCAGGCAGGGGACGGCGGCGGCGGAGTGGGAGATGTAGACATTTACTAAGGAGATTGCCCATAGTGAGCTCGTTGCGCGTCAAGCGACCGTGAGGTTGGAGTCTAGAGCCCCTCCGGAGCTTCCTACTCCTCTCGTGGTCTAACAAGCACTGAGCCTGAACGGCCCAGCCTGGCCCTAGTGATGCATCCCTGGGACACGTCACAAAGGACATGTCACAAAGAAGGGCGCGCACGCGCAGCGTGGCAAGAGACCCCAGCACAGGGCAAAGGGGAGGCCCCAGAGCCCCGCGGGTTAGCCTCTAGTGCCTGGGACTTTCAGTCGCCAGTGGCGGGGTATAGGCTGCCTGCTGCCCTTGGTCATTGCGCCCGTTGGCGTGTGTGGACAACCAGCAAGGCCACAACATGGGGACTGTAGCTGAGTGCCGTGGTTGTCAGGCCCTTCAGCGCCTCGGTGTGTATCGCCAGCCCTTCCCCCAAGAAAGACGAGTGCTGGGGGGCTCTCAAAGTTGCAAGGGAGTGGCCCGCTGCCCCTGGACCCTCTCTGCTTCCCTGCCAGGCTTCGAGCCAGCTGCATCTTCCCTAGGGCTGCCCAGGCTTTCAGCATTGCCCTCCAGATGATGGCAGTTTCCAAGCGGTCTCCAAACCCTGACGTGACTGGATGCTGCACCCCAAGACCTCCCTTCCTGGCAGGCAGGTTCTTGCTTTCTTCCTTTTGAGGAATTTGACAAAACAACATTTACAATTTAGACCACCCCTCAGGTCACACAAGTGGTGGAGGCTTAGCTGGGATTCATGCCCAGTGTAGTGACTCCCAGAGCTCTTACTCTGGACTGTGGTGCCTCCTTACCATATATGCATCACGTGTTACCATGTTTTTTTTTTTCTTTTTCCTAGTTCTTAGGGTACTTAGCAGGTGCCATATTTACAGTAAAGAGAGGCACTGCCCAGGACCAGTCCTTCAATGAACAAAAGCTCAATTCATAAAATAATCAAGGACCCCAATGGGTTCTGGTCTCAGAAGATGGAGGTCATGGACCACCAGTGGTAAGTATAGTACCATCCCACACTTGTAACTGAGCCTTGCAGCCCAGGTTTTCTCTTTAATCTACTCAGAAATATCCAAATACGTAGGTTATAAGTAAAGACTATATCTAAAAATAAAAGAGATTATATTCTAGATACGTTGAGGTCTACCTGGAAGTAATTCACCTGTGGTTTATTCCATATGGATTAGAATCCAGTTTCTCTGGCCTTCTTGGAATATGTCTAGTAAGGCATCTCACTAATGTTTAGGAAGCAAGTATGTCATTGATTGTACGTTAAGAGTGGAGCAACATATTGGATTAAAGAAAGGTCAACACACTTTGATCGCTGTGAGCATGCCATCCAGGTTCATTCTTCATCTCACATTGTTGGCACTTAAACAGAATTCTAGAGATTCTTATGTCTAAGAGGGGAGAGATATGCTTGGGTGTTTGGCAAGAGAAACATGTATTGTCTAGGAGCTGAAAGCTTCAACATGAGAAAGAAGCTTTGAAAAATCTTGGCCTACATGTGGCTTTACCTAGTTTGAATCTCCTTTCTTTGGTTTACTTCACTGAAGTGTTTTCTCTCTCATGTGACTGATGTTGCATATCTGGGACATGACATGCATAAGTCTCAGAACCAAGAATCCTATAGCTCAGCAAAAAATATATATTAAAATTTTATATATAATATATGTGTTATGTTATATATACATCTATAGACACACAGTAAAATCCTGGATTGTGAGTAACCTGTTCTGCAAGTGTTCCACAAGACGAACAGACATTTCTTATCAATTTTAACTTGGTAAAGGAGGGATGTCTTGCAATACAAGGAGTACCTGATGCCGAAGGTCACATGACATTGAGCCAATGGTTCTCTCTCTCTGTCTGTCTATTTCTCTGTGGAATTGTGGGTGATCGTCTCCCATGCTCCGATGCTCTGTCTCAGGCCACGGTGTTTGGCAGAAATCAGTGATTTTTCAGAACACTGGAAGGTGTCCACAACTGGCACTGGTGTCATTTTTGTCACTTCAAAGCACCTATGAGCAGTCCTTAGCTTTTCCATACAAGACTTTGCTCAGGAATGCTTTGCCTCATTCTAGGTCAGCTGCCTGCAGATATAGTCCCTTACCTCTGCTGCCTTATTGCCAGTTACATTACATAGAGCATATGACAAGAGCTTATTAATAGTGTAGTGCAGTCAACATCCGTTAGTGATAATGAAACTCATCCTACACAATAACCCTTTTCTCTCTTTTCTCCTTCAAACAAGCCACAAAACTCTTCAAATCTAAGTACAGGTTAATTTGTTTATTTTTCTTTATATTTTGTATTTTCTTTATTATTTTGTATTATAGTGCAGTATTGTAATGATTTTTATGAATATTTTTGGGTTGTGGAACAAATCATCTGATTTTCCGTTATTTATTATGGGGAAATTGGCTTTGATAGACAAGTGCTTTGGATTACAAGCATGTTTCCGGAACAAATTATGCTGCTGAACCAAGCCTACTGTCTTTAATTTTTTCATATTTAAAATAGCACTGGGCATAATTCATATACTACAAAATTAGCTTTAGTGCTCTGGTTATGAGAGCTTTTATAGTATGTTACAGCAAATTTGAACTTCCAACCCCTACTCCCCACTAACTTGGGGGTTGGTGTGACACAAATGGTTTTTCTCAGACCCTAATTCTTTTTGAAAGAAAAGGAGAAATATTATAAGCCCTTTCTAATCTCTCTAAGAGCAAAAATGATTTCCAGATAAGACATTTAACTACAAGTTCTTTGATATCATTTGAGTTTAGTAAGGAACAGTTTCTTGGCGGTGTTTGTTTGAACAGAAATAGCAAGCTTGTACAAATTTTGGGCAAAGATTTATTATTAGAACACTGAAAGAGATGATGATGTCAGATGTATTTGAAAACAATAAATGACAATCATGTTATTTCCATCGTTTTATTTCCCTGGGAGGGAAAATTAAGCATATGATGCGTTTCGGGCTTCAGGACAATACAAGGAGATTTGGGGAAGGATATCCCAGAAAAATCTCCATCTCGACTTCTTTTGTCAAATGGGAGTAGACAGATAGGATGCTTTTCTGAAATATAGACCATTCTCTTACTTGCCCTTACAGACAAAACATAGTAAATGGCAAGTGGTTATTCCGAGATAATTTGCCTTGGCAGAAGCAAACATGTTGAGACAGAATTTGTTAAGACAAAATATTTTTATTAATGATTTTTATTTCATTTTTATTAGTGATTCATTAATCTTTTGATAAGAACCACAAATTATAGTTGCCAGGAAGGTTCCTTCTTATTTGAGAATTTATGAAGCAACAATCTCCAGTTATAGTACATGAAGCCATGGGTATGTAGTCTTGGATGGAGTTGGTAGTAGTGACAATGAACCAGAGCTGACACCCTGTGGTTCAACACTCCCTCCCTGTACCCTTGTCTTGCTCACCAATAATCTGTTGTAATTCCTATAGAGGTACTATGGAGGGATGACTGACCCATGGAATTTATTAAATGAAATTTTTCCCTTCTAAAATAATTTTTGTCTCTTTGTTCTCAACCTCTATTCTCTCATTTCTCGAATATAAACAGGGCTCAGCAGAAGCAGACTGGCCTTGTAAAGCCCCTTCTTTGGACAGTCTTTTCTTGATCATTCCATTCATCAGTCCTGTATTTTACTTTTTGCCAAAAATCTTTCTGTGGTTGAAGACTTCCACATTCTCTTGGCTTTGAATTGTATTAATTTTGGTATTTCTACACTTGTATCAAATATCGTTTCAGGAGGAACAGAAAGTAAATGTGTTTTTCTAGTTTGCCACCTTATACTGAAAATACCTGTTGATTTTAGCATCCAACTTTCCCATATTAACAAAAAACCCAACCTCAGCATTCACATTCAACTTTTCTTGAGAAATCACTAAGGACTTAGGATGTGGCCATTTCTAATGGGAAAATAATACCTATCTCATGGGGTTGATTTGAGGACTAAATGAGATAATGAACATAAAAATGATTTTCACAGTTTAAAGTTGTCTAGGAGACTTGTGTGAGAGGCAAGATGGAAGAGAAGTAGGGAGATCCATACTTTTCCCCCGCCCACATCTTCAAACAAAGAAGGGCTAAAGCCATAGGATACTGAACCGCAAGAATGTGGGAGGAAAAGAGACAGAGTCCACTAAGAAGATAGCCTCATAGGTGCCTGACTGCAAACTGGGGAAGATAAAAATGAGCTGGGACCCAGAGACATGGAAGGAGGGAGCACTGTCTGCCAAGAGCTGCAGTGAGATGAGGGAAAGAGAAAGAGCAGCTGAAACTGCTCATAGAACTGTCCCTGGAGAAGATAAAAGCCTCGGCCCAGGACAGAGAGGGATCCTATCATCCCATCCCCAACCACAGGGCATTCGGAGGGAGGTCCTATCTCTAGCTGTGGCACTTTCTTTGGGCTGGGTGCCCAAGTCCTGAGCGGTGCCAGGAGAACCTGCTCCCCTACTCCCCCTACTTGATCCCCTGGTAGGAAGTGGCCCAGTCTGCGGGATTACATTTCAGGTGATGTCATTAAGGCACGTGGACTAAGATCTGGAAAAGAGGCAGGGCTTGGGACATAGAACACAAACCACCTTGGCTAAACCTGTGGCACAGGGAGATCAGACCAAAAGGGTGATTTGCAATGCTTGGTTCGAGAAGGAACTGGGGCAACATCACTTTTCTTCACACAATACCATGGTAGGGCCTCAGGGAATGGCCTGCGGGATCAGCAGTGGAGGGGAGACCTGCCTACACCAAACCATGCTCATTTACACTAGAGAGCTGCTTTTTTAAAAATTGTAATATATTTTTTAAATTTTTTATTTATTTATTTTTTTTACCAGAGCCCGGGCAAGACCAACCTTGATGCATTGTGGTGATTAACTCTATATCAATTCTTGCTATTCAAATCCATTTTCTGTTATCTCATTCTTATCCCTCCCCTCTGCTGGACTGGGCACTCTGGTCATTGGTTTGCTTAAACGGTCACATTTAATCCATTCTCTTGATGCGTATTCTATACCTCCGTTGTTACCTTCCTCTCTCTCTCTCTCTGGAATAATCAGACTGTATAGTTTCTTTGGGCAACATTATCTTTGTTTCTTTCTCCTCACCTCCTACTATATTCTCCTTTTTCTCTCTCTGAATTAGGCCTTTTAGTCTCTCTGCCTGGTCAATGTTCAATTTCACTTTCTCCCCACCTCTCTTTGTATATGCTCTTTCATCAGCACTGCCTCCACCCTGCTCTTTACTTGTAGCTGGGATTTCTGGTTTAATGCTTTTACACTGTCCTTTGTCTTTTCTTGTTGTTGCTGTTGTTTTTCCCCTTTTGTTTTGCTTGTTTGTTAGATTTGTCTGTGCATTTGTCTGCTTTTGTTCCCTGTGTGTTTGTCTGTCTGCTTTCCTTTTCAGGGCTACTTCAAGAAACAAGCCAAAGTACACATGGTGGAAAGTCCTAAATATCGCTACAAGTAGGGAAATAAAATAACCAAAGACACAATAAGAGAGACCAGGGGACACCGTTAAAAGAACACTTCCTGAACAGACAGGCCCTGGATAGTCAATGCACCTCCTTTAATATAGCAGAACTCGCAGGTGCAGAGTGCATAACAAGCTTTTAAAACTTACAAGAGACAGAAAGCTAGTCAAAATGATGAAACAGAAAAACTCTACTCTAATGAGATTCCAGGAAGAAATGATAGCTAAAGAATTGCTTAAAACAGATATAAGCAACATAACTGACCAAGAATTTAGAACAATAGTCATAAAATTAATCACTGGGCTTGAAAAAGGCACGGAAGACACTGGAAAAGCCATTGCTACAAAGATTATGGACCTTAAAAATAGTTGTGATTAGTTAAAAAAATTCTATAAATGAGGTGCATAATAAAATGGATGCGGCCACTGCATGGGTTGAAGAGGCAGAGAGGAGAATAGGTGAATTAGAATACACAATTATAGAAAAAGAGGAAGCTGAGAAAATGAGAGATCAATTGATCCAGGAGCAGGAAAGGAGAATTTGAGGACTGAGTGATGCAGTCAAACCAGACAAAATCCGTATCATGGAAATTCCAGAAGAACAGGAAGAGAGAACTAGGAGCTGAAAGGGTACTTGAACAGATTATAGCTGAGAACTTCCCCAATCTGAGGTAGGAAATAGACACTGAAATCCAAGAGGCACAGAACTCCCCTCAGACGCAACTTGAATTGAACTTCTGTATGACATATCCTCGTGAAACTGGCAAAATATAAAGACAAAGAGAATTCTGAAAGCAACTAAGGATAAAAGGGCCCTAACATACAAAGGGACACCTATCAGAGTACTTGCAGACCTATCTGCTGAAACCTGACAGGCCAGAAAGGAATGGCAGGAAATCTTCAGAGTGATGAACAGAAAAAATATGCAGCCAAGAATCCTCTATCCAGCAAGCCTGTCATTCGGTATGGAAGGAGAGATCAAAGTTTTCCCAAATCAATAAAAATCAAAAGAATTCATTACCACTGAACCAGCCTACAAGAAATCCTAAGGGGGACACTATGAGGGAAATGTTGCAAGGAACACAAGCTACCAGAGACACCACTACAAGCATGAATCCTGCAGAGAACACAATGACTCTAAACCCATATTTTCCAATAATAACACTGAATGTAAACAGACTAAATGCTCCAATCAAAAGACATAGGGTATCAGAATGGATAAAAAAAAACAAATTCCATCAGTTTGCTGTCTGCAAGAGACTCATTTTAGACCTGAGGACACCTTCAGATTGTAAGTAAGGGGTTGGAGAACCATCTATCATGCTACTGGATGTCAAAAAAAGCAGAAGTAGCCATACTTATCTCGGACAAACTGGACTTTAAAGTAAAGGCAGTAATGGATGAAGAAGGGCATTCTATACTAATTACAAGGTCTACCCATCAGGAAGAGCTAACAATTATAATTGTCTATGCATTGAATTTCAGAGCACCCAAATACATAAAACAATCACAAACAGAAACAATATTATTGAAAATAATGTGGTAGTAGCAGGGACTTTAATACTCCACTTACAGCAATGGATAGATCAACTAGACAGAAAATCACTAAAGAAACAATGGACCTGAATGACACATTGGACCAGATGGATTTGACAGATATATTTAGAACTCTGCATCTTGAGGCTATGGAATTCACTTTCTTCTCAAGTGCATATGGCACATTCTCCAAGATAGATCACATACTGGCTCCTAAAGCAGCCTTCAATAAATATAAAAGAATGGAGATCATATCATGCACACTTTCAGACTACAATGCTATGAAACTTGAAATCCATCACAGGAAAAAGTCTGGAAAACGTCTAAAAACATGGAGGTTAAAGAACACTCTACTAGAGAAGGAAGGGGCCAATCAGGCAATCAGAGAAGAAATTTAAAAATAAATGGAAACAAATGAAAATGAAAATACAATGATCCAAACACTTTGGAATGTGGCAAAGGCAGTCCTAGGAAGAAAGTACATTGTACTCCAGGCCTATATCAAGAAACTAGAAAAAGCGCAAATACAAAATCTAACAGCGCACCTAAAGGAACTAGAAGCAGAGCAGCAAGAGCGCCCCAAACCCAGCAGAAGACGAGAAATAATAAAGAACAGGGCAGAAACAAACAATATAGGACCCAAAAAAACAGTTGAACAGATCAATGGAACCATAAGTTGGTTTTCTGAAAAAGTATATAAAATGGATAAACCTCTAGCCAGGCTTCTCAAAAAGAAAAGAGGGAGCACCCAAATAAACAAATTATCAATTCAAATAGGTTTATTACAACCAATCTCTCAGAAATACAAGCAGTTATCAAGGAATACTATGAAAAATTATATGCCAACAAACTGGACAACCTAGAAGAAATGGACAAATTTCTAAATACACAGGCACTACCAAAATTCACATGGGAAGAGAAAGAAAATTTGAACAGACCCATAACTAGTGAAGAAATGGAATCAGTTATCAAAAGTCTCCCAACAAATAAGAGCCCTGGGCCAGATGGCTTCCCTGGGGAATTCTACCAGACATTTAAATCAGAGTTAATACCCATTCTTCTCAAGCTATTCCAAAAAATAGAAATGGAAGGAAAATTTCCAGACTCATTCTACAGAGCCAGCATTGCTTTAGTTCCCAAGCCAGAGAGAGACCCAACAAAAAAAGAGAACTACAGGCCAATATCCTTGATGAATAGGGATGCAAAAGTTCTCAACAAGATACTTGCAAGTTGAGTTCAATAGCATATAAAAAGAATTATCCACCAAGATCAAGAGGGATTCATTCCTGGGTTACAGGGCTGTTTCAGTATTCACAAAACAATTAATGTGATACATCACATTAACAAAAGAAAAGATAAAAACCATATGATTTTATCGATAGATGCAGAAAAAGCATCTATCTATGTTGACAAAATACAACATCCTTTCTTAATAAAGACCTTTGACAAAATTGGGATGTATGGAACTTAAACATCATAAAAGCCATTTATGAGAAGCCCACAGCTAATATCATCCTCAATGGGGAAAAACTGAGAGCTTTCCCCCTGAGATCAGGAACACGACAGGGATGTCCACTCTCACCACTGTTGTTTCACATAGTGCTGGAAGTCCTAGCATCAGCAATCACACAACAAAAGGAAATAAAAAGCATCAGAATTAGCAAAGAAGTCAAACTTTCACTTTTTGCAGACGACATGATACTCTACACAGAAAACCTGACAGACTCCACCGGAAGCCTACTAGAACTGATCCATGAATTCAGCAAAGTCTCAGGTTACAAAATCAATGTAAAGCAATTGGTTGCGTTTTTATACACCAACAATGAAGCAACAGAAAGAGAAATCAAGAAACTGATCCCATTCACAATTGCAGAAAAAAACCTATAAAATACCTAGGAATAAATCCAACCAAAGATGTAAAAGATCTATATGATGAAAACTATAGAAAACTTATGATGGAAATTGAAGAAGACACAAAAAATGGAAAAACATTCCATGCTCATGGATTGGAAGAATGAGTATTGTTAAAATGTCATTACTACCCAAAGCAATCTACACAATCAATGCAGTCCCAATCAAAATTGCACCAGCATTCTTCTCAAAGCTAGAACAAAATATCCTAAAATTTGTATGGAACCACAAAAGACCCCAAATAGCCAAAAAGTAATATTGAAGAAGAAAACCAAAATGGGAGGCATCACAACCCCAGACTTTAGCCTCTACTACAAAGCTGTCATCATCAAGACAGTATGGTATTGGCACAAAAACAGACACACAGACCAATGGAATAGAATAGAGAACTGAGAATTGGACCCACAAATGTATGGCCAATTAAACTTTGACAAAGCAGGAAAGAGTATCCAATGGAAAAAAGACAGCCTTTTAACAGATGGTGCTGGGAGAACTAGACAGCAACATGCAAAAGAATGAAACTAGATCACTTTCTTACACCATACACAAAAAATGAACTTAAAAATGGATGAAGGACCTGAATGTGAGACAAAAAACTATCAAAGCGCTAGAGGGGAAAGCTGGAAACAACCCTCTTGACCTTAACCGCAGACATTTCTTACTTGACACATCCCCAAAGGCAAGAGAATCAAGAGCAAAAATGAACTATTGGGACCTCATCAAGATAAAATGTTTCCTTGCATGGCAAAGGAAACAATAATACTAATAAGCAACCGACAGAATGGGAAAAGATAGTTGCAAATGACATATCAGATAAAGGGCTAGTATCCAAAATCTATAGGAACTCAACAAACTCCACACCTGAAAAACAAATAATCCATTGAAGAAATGGGCAGAAGACATGAACAGACACTTCTCCAAAGAGGACATCCAGATGGCCAACAGACACATGAAACAATGCTCAGCATCCCTCCTCAATAGGGAAGTACAAATCAAAACCACGCTGAGATACCACCTCATGCCGGTCAGAGTGGCTAAAATGAACAAATCAGGAGACTCTAGATGCTAGTGAGGAGGTGGAGAAACGGGCACCCTCCTACACTGTGGGAATGTAAGCTGGTGCAATCTCTCTGGAAAATAGTACGGAGGTTCCTCAAAACAATAGAGGAACTCTCCTAACAATAGAACTCTCCTATGACCCAGCAACAGCATTGCTAGGAATTTACCCGAGGGATACAGGAGTGCTGACACATAGGGGCACATGTACCTGAATGTTCATAGCAGCACTTTCAACAATAGCTTTCCAAAACATGGAAAGAGCCTAAGTGTCCATCAACTGACAAATGGATCAAGAAGATGTGGTCTATCTACACAATGGAATACTAAATGGCAATGAGAAAGAATGAAATCTGGCCATGTGTAGCAACATGAATGGAACTTGAGGATGTTATGCTGAGTGAAATAAGTCAGGCAGAGAAAGACAGATACCATATGTCTTCACTTATAAGTGGAACAGGAGAAACTTAACAGAGGACCATGGGGGAAGAGAAGGGGAAAAATAGTGGGGGAGAGGGAGGGAGGCAACCATGAGAGACTCTTGAATACTGAGAACAAACTGAAGGCTTATGGGGGTGGGGGAGTGAAAAGGGGATGATGGGCATGGAGGAGGGCAATTGTTGGGATGAGATCTGGGTGTTATATGGAAAGCAACTTGACAAAAACTATGAAAGAAAAAAATAATAAGTTCAATTTATATTCTAACTGGCAATAATGTAAAGAGATGTATGTTTTTCCTCCAACAATTACAGTCCTTTTTTTTTTTTTTCACCTGAATGGGGGGATGTTGGAAGGTCAGACTGGATGGAGGACAATTCTTAATCACATAGAAGTTATCCATGTATTGAATTGCATCTAGCAAAATTATCTTCACCTAGTTAAAGCCACTACAAATCTTTAATGCATGTGATAACTAAAAACTACTTCAACATTTTTCTAAAACACTTCTTGGGAATCACCTTAAGTGAAAACCATGGTAGTAAGTAATAAAAGAAATGCACAGATAAAATTTGACCATGGTTTTCAAGTGTCTTATTGTTTAAATCATGAAATACCCAAAGTAAGATGAAATAAATATTTAAAACATTTTTGAGAAACATTCTCAGATTAAATTAGTGTTCCTTCTGTATGAAGCCCCCACTACAATTTATAGTACTAAATTGAATGATTTAAGATAAATTGTTTTAATGTTAATGATTACCTTAAAATGTTATAAAGTGAATTCTAAAATTCTTACTTATTTTAGAAATTGAAAATTTTCTGTCTAAAGAGACAAAACTTACTGAAGGTTAGAAATATTTTTTTATTTTTCTACAATTGTTAAAACACATGAATTTAAATTTGTGTTCATTTCAGTTAGCTATCTGAAATTTATTTTGTGGCCTCTGAAGGCATTTGAGTTGCAATGGAATCCAAGATCATAGAACACGTTTATGATATCATTATTTTGTTTCTTGTTTTCTTTTTTTCTTTTAGGCCTATTGTAAGGATTCAATGAGCTCATTCATGTAAAGAATTTGCACAAACCCTGAACACAGAGTGAGTCAGTGAGCATTGGCTATTTACGTGGTATTAGCTGTTATAATCAATGTTTCAGTGTATATGCCTATGCTAGTCTTAAAGTAAACTTTTTATCAATCATCTTTGGCTACTTGACTACCAAAACTTTGGTATTATTTTTAGGGTCATTATAAATTATAAAAACTATAATAACCCTATAGTTTTTTCCTTACATAATTTTGATTTAATGACTGAGAAATTTTTTATTGATCTGATTTTGGATATTTTTTTAGATAACTTTAAGATGTAGTGAAGTTGTCATCAGATTTCTGTGGTGTTCCTTTATGTGCATTAGCTTTCCTTGGTCCTCATAAATACAGTATCATGCTGATGACTTGGTTTAGTGCCTTTTGCCTTGTGACATCATTATGTCCTTTTGATGGTATACTTATCTTTATTTTTTTTTTTTTGTTTATGTTTTTTTTTTTTTTTTTACAAATAGTTTATTGTCAAATTAGTTTTTACATAACACTCAGTGCTCATCCCCAAAGTGCCCTCCTTCATGCCCATCCCCCCCTCCCCCCCACATCCATCAGTCCTCAGTTTTTGTCAGCATTCAAGAGTCTCTCATGGTTTGCCTCTCTCCCTTTCCCCCACCATTTCCGCCCTTCTTCTCCCCCTTGGTCCTCCGTCAAGTTCCTCCTAATCCTCCTATACGTGCAAACATATGGTATTTGTCCTTCTCTGCCTGACTTATTTCGCTCAGCATAACACCCTCAAGGTCCATCCATGTTGCTACACATGGCCAGATTTCATTGTTTCTCATTGCCATGTAGTATTCCATGGTATAGATAAACCACATCTTCTTGATCCATTCATCTGTTGATGGACACTTAGGCTCTTTCCATGTTTTAGCTATTGTGGAGAGTGCTGCTATGAACATTGGGGTACATGTGCTCCTATGCCTCAGCATTTCTGTATCCCTTGGGTAAATTCCTAGCAGTGCTATTGCTGGGTCATAAGGGAGTTCTATTGTTAGTTTCCTGAGGAACCTCCACACTGTTTTCCAGAGGGGCTGTACCAGTTTACATTCCCACCAACAGTGCAGGAGGGTGCCCGTTTCTCCACATCCTCGCCAGCATCTAGAGTTCTCTGATTTGCTCATTTTAGCCACTCTGACTGGCGTGAGGTGGTATCTCAGTGTGGTTTTGATTTGGGTATACTTATCTTTATTTAGCAAGTCTAGTGAAAGTTGTTTACAGAATATTCACTAGACAAAAAGTCAGCTTCAGTGTACTACATAGTGCCATATTACATCACTAGTAGGATTTATCAGAATCCTTTTTGGTGACCCCATATTTAATAACATGTAAAATTTACCAATTTTGAGACCATTGCTGTCATATTTGGCCCTGTTGACTTTTCTGTCTTTATTAAACACTTCCATCCTCTCAGGAAGTGAATAGTATAAACAGCTTTGGGAACTCAGCCATCTCATTCACACAACCACTCTTGACTCAGAAAATCTTTTTGCTTTTTTCTGATAATGACTTTCATCCATATTTGCTGTTTGATCCTCAAAATTTTATGGTACTCTTTGCAGATATCCAGTTCTCATAGATGTTCTTTCATCTTTTGTAAGATTCCTATATAAAGAGATGCATTTGTTTACCCAGGAGTATGTGGTGGTTTTCATTTTTTGTTTCCCCATAGGTCATGATGCTTTGATAGACATGAAAAATTGTGCTCTGATTTCTACTGGTCACGTTTCTCTTGGTTCTGTCCCCCTTGGCCAAAAATTTTCAATGACTCTAATGGTTCTGGAGATTATCGGTATTGGTGTTTAGGCATCAATTATTTGAGTTAGATTTAGAATCTTTAGTTATAATGTCTTGCCATCAGCAACGCTTTGATGTTCCTCTCCATTTCCCTTGGTGTGGCATCTAATTGCTCATAACCCTTTGCCTGCTATGTACGGTGTCTCAGAAGTTCCACTTGCTTGGTCACATACTTAGATTCCAAGAACTGATCCTGATCTTTTGTGCACATCTGCTGAGGACAGTCTTCTTACCTCAGCAGCAGGCTGGAAGCTTATTGGAGTCCTAGAGGTCACACAACAGGTTTGTCCCCCTTCATCTTAAACTTTACCAAGTTCTCTGCCACCTCTAAGATTACTCCTAGAACTGCCAGCTCCTCTCCTGCTTCAAACAAACTCAAGCCCTCATGCTGCACAGGAGCCGCACCTGGGTTGGAGTTGCCTGATGGGCTTCCAGCCTCCTTCTGTGCCACTCACAGGACCTTAGTTCCTCCCGCCCCACCTTCACTACACAGGTGGGCCTAGTGTCTCACTTTGGCTTTTTTGTGGTTAAAGGTGAGAACAGATAAGCTGTTTGGTTCCAAGGAACCAACAAAAAGCAGTGTTTTCTTTTGTTTTGTTTTCCTTGCCATGTTTGGGGAGAAACATCTTTAGCCTGGGTTGGAATTCCGGAGGGGATAATCAAGCTGCGAGTTGTGGGATGAGGATTCTGATCTATTGGCTTAGGTAAGGTGCCCTTTAAAACACAATTTCTAGGGCGTCTGGGTGCCTCAGTTGGTTAAGCGGCCAACTCTTTATTTTGTCTCAAGTCATGATCTCCCTTTTGTGAGATCCAGCCCCATGTCAACAGTGCAGAGCCTGCTTGGGATTCTCTCTGCTCCTTCCTCTCTCTCCCTTTCCTCTTTCAAAAAACAAAAACAAAACAAAAAAAAAACTTAATTAAATACACACACACCCACCAGAAGTTCCCTACATGATGACAGTGAGGATTTGTAATCTGATTTTTCTTTCAAATTTTTCTTGAATATTCTTTCAAACTTTTATTGGATACGTTTCAACATAAAGTGTATCAAAGCTTATATAACAAGAATTTCTCGTTTCAAAAATTCCTTGTATAACTTGGACAAAATCATGGATTTGTGAAAACAGTGGTATATCGGAGGGTACAACAGACTGTAATTCTTGAGTTAGATTAGAAACTGGTCGTTTTTAATGGCCTGTGACAGTGAGCTGGATTCTGAGTAAAAAATTCCTAAGACATCACATATCCAAAATGAAGATTATGCTGAGTGACAGCTTAATTAGTCTTTCTCATGCAGCGAAAGAGGGAAAGATGTATTATTTGGGGCACAAGTAATTAAATCTCACTTAGTGTTTCTGGTCAAGGTCTGTGAAAGGGTATTAGCGGAATTAGAGGAACAAAAGAAAAGGTGTATCAGATACTCATGCCACCTCCAATTCTGTGATTATTGGAGATGGAAGAACATACAGCTTGAGCAGCCAAATCTGAAGACTATCTGTATACGTCCTGAACTTAGTGTAATGAAATTCGGTTCTGTGATTCGGATCTGGGAAGTTCACAGGATTTACTTTGATGTGTGATAAGTTTAAGTCTGGTCCACAGCAACACTCCAGTGTTCTCATTTTGTACCACTTCAAACTTAGCTCACTGTCTTTACTTACATTTTCTCTAACAATGTCCATTGTGATTTATTAACATATGGGTTTTCTTGTTAGAAGATAGATGCTGTCAGGTGATAACTTTCTTTGCGGGGAAGGATCTGTATGACTTGTTCTTTCTGTAATCAGCACGTGTAGAAAGAGTTTATTAAGATGCTTCATGTTTAAAAAGAAAAGAAATAAATTATATTCAAGTTTATCTGAAGTATGAAATCATAAGATACATTTCTTATTCTGACTGGCAGCTTAATGCATATATTTTATCCATTAACACAAAATCAACAATAATTATGTAACTTTGTCTTTTTTGCGGGGTGTAGGTTCTCCATTATAGTTGAGTGAATCCACAATTTAATGTTCAAATTTGGAATGAGATTTTAATACTCACAGTGGGAGAAATTACTACTATTTCAGAAACCCAGGGAACTAGCATGATGTTACACATTAAAAAAAATAGATATTTGTGATCAAGTACAGTATGCCCTCATTATCCTAAGGATTTTCCACGAGCAACCTAACCTATTAAAATTATCCAAGCTTCACACTATTCTCCTTTATGCTCTCTATTCCCTTTTTTTATAATTGGAGCTGAGCTGGTGTATATTACAATATAGCTATCCCAAAAAGCACTGTTCTAAGGGTTTTTATAAATACTAATTGATTGAATACCCACAACAACATTGGGATATTATTATCTGTGACTTACAGTCTAGGGGCCAGACATTCAAAGACCTATTAATGTGTCCATTGTCGCACAGCGACGCTAGTAAGTGGAGAGAGGGGATGCCAGGCTTGAAAGCCTGGCAGTCTGTTTCCAGAATTTGTGCCCTAAGTAACCATGGAAAACTGTACTTTTATACAACTTATTGTCATTTTGCATATTTTGTGTGTGTTTATCTATTTTCTCTTTCTGCCCAATGGGATGTGAGTTCTATAGGAGCACAGATTTTACTGTTTTTTTTTCTTTCGACTCCTGACCCTCGTTAATTAGAATATAGTCTGGCTTATGGTAGGCCCTCAAGTATTTGTAGAATGAATCAGAGAATGTATGAGCCAGTATCAACTTTACATCTACATTATTTTTACATATGTATGTTTTGGTAATATTATATTTTTGACTTCAAAGCCTGGAGCCCTTTCTAATATCTCCACGTGAAGCAAAACGTGAATCCAAAATAATTCCGTAAATAACATGAAACTGAGGGTAATGCTGGATGGACAATCCCAAGTGACTCTAAAAGACTCCATTTAGGTTAAAAACGAATTTCTGAGAAAAAGCCAAACTCTTGAGACCTCTGAAGTAGTGGTCTTCAAAGTGTATTGTGTGCTCATTTTGGCATAAACAAAGGAATACATATGGATTCTGGAATAAATTATAAGTTCTTATCTCTTCCTTCTTAAATTCCACTTGTTTGTAAGATTTTAATCATCATATGAGGCTACTTTACATGCAGAATTCATAAATAAATTGACATAAATTTTCACGGGGGAGTGTGCCTAAAATATGGTGATTAGGTGACAAGATAAAGTAGTTCTGAGACCACCTTTAAGTATCACTTGAAAAAGAAGCCACTTTAAAACTTGGCAAACTCCTGGTATTTGATTGCCTCAGTCACCTTTCTTAGACGGTGCTTCTCACAGATCTGCATCAGTGAGGTGATAGCTTCATGCAACAATTGTTTTCTATCCTGGATCCTAAAAGGCTTGAGGCAACAGAAATTCTGGGACCTGAGTCTATGAACCCTTGTTATATGACAGCGTCCTGATCATCATCTGTAGTATCTGGAAGTTTGAAGTTAGAGGGAGGGACCGAGGCTTCAAAACAAAAGGAAGAGGCAGAGGGCAGCTACGCTCTCAGAAAATGCTATCATGTGCAGTCCGAGAAAGAATCTACATCTCATATCTTCTCTCTGAATAATTTACCCATATAATGTTAGTGGTCACAGGTGACTTCACAAACAGGCCACTCTCATAATATAATTATAGGAAAGAAAGCTACAACTATATATTCTCTGTGAAATACACTGGAATGAGTGAGTTTTTTAAAAAATATAGTTTATTGTCAAGTTGGTTTCCATATAACACCCAGTGCTCATTCCCAACAAGTGCTCTCCTCTATGCCCATCTCCCATTTTCCCCTCCTCCCCACGCCCAATCAACTCTCAGTTTGTTCTCAGTATTTAAGAGTCTTTTATGGTTTGCCTCCCTCCCTCTATGTAACTATGTTTTCCCCTCACCTCCCCCATGGTCTTCTGTTAAGTTTCTCCTGATCCACATATGAGTGAAAGCATATGGTATCTGTCTTTCTCTGATTGGCTTATTTCACTTAGCATAATACCTTGGAATGAGTAAGTTTTAATGAAAGTAAGAATGTCTCTCAGGTCGCTTTATGTTCTAATGTTGGTTGGTACCTGGTGTCACCTGGAACCTGACATAACATGGTATAGATGCTAAGGAGGGAGTGGGAAGGGAATGAAGGATCAGAGAATAAACATTTGTTTTGCAGCACTGTGCCTAGTCTTAGCTGACCTTCATGAGAACTGAAAGAAACAATAGGTAAAGACTTCCATACCTGGTTATGAATCTTAGATAAATTAATCATAATCTCTCTGAGCTTCAGTTGCCCCAATTGTAAATAAACTACACATAAAAACAGCACCTAAAGTTGTTTTGAAGACTAAAAAACAGTGTATTTAATATGCCTGTAATACTACCTGATAAATATTATTTTATTGTTATATTGTTTTATCAATATGAGAGCCATCTAGATACACTAGTATTTCCACATTTAAATTAATCCTTGATCTCATGATGAATTAGAACATTCTTAAAATTATTTGTAAGTCCTGTTTCTTTTAAGCTATCAGTGACAGAAGCTATATCTATTCATTTGCCTAAATTCACTTAATTTCTTATCTCTGATAACTTGGGAAAGAAGATATTATTATAAGCAGCTGTCCTTTGATTTTTGCTTTATGGTATTTCTAAAAAATGAGTTTTATATTATTTGTATTAAAAATTCAAAACATGATGAATTAATTGCAATACTTTGGCTTTTCTTTTTGTTTTCTAAGAGGTCTGATTCCCAGATGTTTAAAGTTCATATACCATTTACTATCAAACATATCTGCTACTTAAAAATCGCATATAGGTGTACCTGGATTGCTCAGTTGGTTAAGTGTCCGACAGGCTCAGGTCATAATCTCATGGTTCATGAGTTCAACCCCTGCATTAGTCTTTGTGCTGATAGCTTGAGACCTGGAGCCTCCTTCAGATTCTTTGTCTGCCTCTCAGTCTCCATTTCTGTCTCTCTCTCTTTCTCTGAAAAATAAACATTAAACATGCCATATATATATATACATATATCTTTTAAATATTTTATGGTTGGCATGCTTAAAAACTGTTTATGTAGTTTGTAGCACAAATAATAACAGTCCCCTTACTCTCAATCTATAAATTAAGGCTAAAGCACTGAGATATTTGCTGTCTTAAGAAAATAACACATCCTCTCTCTCCTTAAAATTCTTGTGGCTAACAAAGAAGAACATGCTGGAACATTCAGATTTTCAGACCTCTTATTCTTGGGATACAACTGAAAACTCTCATTAGTATAATTTCAATTTATTGTGCTTTTTCTGAGATATACTCTACTAACACAAAAGACTTGGATATATCTTAGTAGATGACTGGCTGTTCCCTTAAATGTCCTTAACAATTCCTGCAAGGGACTAAGGGAATCCAGGATTCTGTATCAGTTCAGCAATTCATAGAATATATATAAACATGACTTCTGGGTCGAATATTATCCAGCATGGTATATTATTATACATGTTTTTTCTAAAATTATAACTTAAATTATATCTTCAGATACATCCAGATAAGATTAAACAAACTTAATGGGGCGCCTGGGTGGCTTAGTCGGTTAAGCGTCCGACTTTCGCTTAGGTCATGATCTCGCGGTTCGTGGGTTCGAGCCCTGCGTCGGGCTCTGTGCTGACTGCCAGCTCAGAGCCTGGAGCCTGTTTCAGTCTGTGACTCCCTCTCTCTCTGACCCTCCTCACGCTCACGCTCTCTCTCTCTCTCTTAGAAATAAATAAAATATTTAAAAAAAAAAAAGATTAAACAAACTTCCATTAATCACCACAGTAATGATCTGTCACAATTACTGTACAACTGGTCAAAACTGTATCTCCAAAATTCAGTGTTATTGTCTTATAAAAATATTTACTCTATTGAATGTCAAAACTATCTTTGTACTATGTCCTCACATTACACTCTCTACCAAATCTTATCCCTATTTCCTTATCTGCCTGAAATGGTTCTAATAATGAAAATGAATTGGAGATCATGTCTGCTAATATTGACTTTAATTGAATATTACTGTTCTTGTGCTCACTTTGGCAGCACATATACTAAGAATATTACTGTTTAACCAACAGAACATTTTTTTTTCATTTGTAGATATAATGTATTACAGGAAATACTTCTATATCCAAATAATGTGTGTAATATCAATTCTAGGTATATATGAAAATGGTTTCTCATGTATGTGGATGAGAAATGTCTTGGTCATGAAATGCTATTACTCTCAAGACATTTCCCAGAAGACTTTATTTTAAATGTTATAATTAAGCTTTTTGAATATAAATTTGATTTGAATCAGTATAGACCATTGTATTAACTATGGTAAATTAGAATAAAGAACTTTTCTAGTTAACATAAAGTAAAACACAGAAGAAAATAATTACATTGAATATATTAAATGCTTAAGGTAGCTTTTCTATTGAAAAAAAAAAGGAGTTTATATTGTATGCTAAGACTCCAGTTTATGTTGTGAATTTCTACATTTATTGCTCTTCTATAGCTATGTACCAAATACTACAAGCATAGTGGCTTAAAACAACACACACTTATTATCTTATATTTTCATGTGTCAAGAGTCTAATCATAGCCTAGCTAAATTCTCTGATCAGTGTCTTAAAGGCTGTAATCAACATTGCACTACTACTTCTAAGCTCACTGGTGTCATTTAAAAATGAATCCTGACTTAAGGAAAGGGAAACTTTATTCAAAAAGAATATTGTCATAGGGAGAATGCTTCAAACTCAGGAACTACAGTGTCTTGAAATCAAACAGGAAAAAGCTTGTCTTTTATAGAGAAGGGATAGTAGAGCTAACGGAAACTTTGTTGGAGAAAAGGATAGTGGTAGTGTGAGCAGAAGGAAAAAGCAGGATACTTCAACAAGAAATGTGGTCATTTGGAAGTTGGTTCATTATTGGAAAGAGCTGCTAAGGGAAGATGGTCTCTGCTTTAGTGCTTGCTTAATATTGGTGGGGAGCCAAAAAGTAGGGGCCTGAGAGGAGGAGAAAAGCCCGACCAACGTTTGGACAAGTCAAGTCAATGGGTAAGTAATAGATAATTTTGAACATTTGGCCAGGCTTCTACCCCTTGTTGTTTTAAGCAAACAAAACCTGTCCTTAACCATTGTTATGGTTAGAATCTAAGTCATTGTGAAATTATTTGCAAAATGGTTTTTAGTATTAGACTGACCTTCATATTCCTTGTTGACCTTGAAGGGCTAGTAAAATAATTATTAAAGGTTGAATGTAGGAATAAAAACAAAATTTGAGATTTGAAGGGGGCTAGGTTAGAATCTTCTAGAAGTTTGGAAAATGTCTTTAGATGATAGGATGAAGACAATGGTAGAGATCTAATAAATTGCCTGGTTTAAAGTCTGAATATTTTTGATCATAGCATAGACATCAGAAAAGTTTCAGGTAATGTATCTACTAAAGTGGTCACTTCTGATACCACCGTAAGAAGCCATGACCATATCTCAAGCTACACCATTTTAGAGAACCACTCACCAGAGCTCCTATAGTTCTCTAGCAGTGATGTAACCTTCAGTAAGATTGTTCATAACCCTGGTTATTTTCTAGAGCTGCAGTCACAAAAGTTGCTCAAACATGAAATGTTGTAGTAGTTAAGCATTATAGGTTTATTCTGTCTCAGACTCTTGTTCTAAAGCTTCTTGAGTACCTGGTAAGTACAAGAAGCCCATATTATCCTTATGGAACTATAATTTTGCTCCTAAGCTTATAGGTATAACACATTTTTTTCCCCTTTAGGATCATCTCATGTCTGGAAAACTTAACCGGAGGCAATGAAGCAGTTAAGGTAAGAAAAGAAGTCAGTTTTTATAAAGATTAAGTAAGATCTGATTAGATTAACTAGATAGCAGATTGCAATCCAGGTAACAGGCAGACACCTGCAGGCACTGTTGCCACAAATCAAATATGTTTTCTCAGAGGCTATGCAATGCTCATGTGGATAATTACACATAGACTTGTATTTGAGATGCCATATGAGCTCTTTTGATGGAGACATTGTCCCATCCAATTGGGAAGAGAATGCTCAGATTTTTGTTTGCAGGATGGACAGTTCTAAATGTTCCAGGTTAATTATGCTCAGGGGATCATCAGGATCTTTTAGATGCTATTAAATACATAGAACAAGGCAAGAGATGTGTACTCTGACTTTCTACAATAAAAGAGTAGGTATTGGAAGACAATTAGTCATTACTGCAAAAGCTTAGGCCCATTGAAGGGATCCTTTGTTATGTTAAGGGAGAAGCATAGATTGCTCTGTTGAAAGTTATTGAAATTGAAGGATATTCCTTTTGAAATCTACAGAGAAAAGCTAAGTACCCTAGGTTAACACAAAAAATGTAGAGAAATTGGAAACATGTTTAGGGATTTGGGGGAAACTAAGGCTTACAAAGGAAAAGTAATACCTAATCAGCAATCAGAAATAGTATTATAAGATAGTGAGACAAGTTGAATGAAAGAATGCCAAAGATTCTGGGATCCTTGGAGGGAGACAGGGGATGGCTGCTATTAAAAGAACACTTGGGTGAGAGGAGAAGGAGATGGGGGAAAAGGAGTAGTAAATAATATAATTTAAGTTTCATCATAGAAGATTGAAGTTATAATGAGGATAAAGAAAATGGTTATAGAAAAGAACAGTAAAAATGGTGAGAATAGGAAAGGGAATCCTGTGGTGTGTTTTTCTGACATCTTGGATGGAAAATTATGACCTCATGATTTCATCTGATTGGTCCAAATTTCTAGGGAAGATTTCTACCCAATGACACTACAATGCTTCTGGGGCCTCTTGGGAGAGAGAGAACCTTAATTTAACATTGCCAATTGGAGTGAACTTCCATTCACATTAGCTTTGGTATCTTTTAAGTTGAGAGACCTGAATCCCAAGGCTGGAATAAAGAAAAGAATTCCTTGAATATCTTAGATGACTTTACTTGTGAAATGGGTCCCTCTATTTTTGTCTGATTAATTTGTGGATTGAAAGTGTAATCAAAATCTGGGACGCCTGGGTGGCTTAGTCGGTTAAGCGTCCGACTTTCGCTTGGGTCATGATCTCGCGGTTCGTGGGTTCGAGCCCCGCGTTGGGCTCTGTGCTGACTGCCAGCTCGGAGCCTGGAGCCTGTTTCAGTCTGTGACTCCCTCTCTCTCTGACCCTCCCCTGCTCGCGCTGTCTCTCTCTCTCTCTCTGTCTCTCAGAACTAAATAAAANTCTCCTAGAAATAAATAAAACATTAAAAAAAAAAAAGAAAGAAAATGTAATCAAAATCTAGGCAGGCCATCCGATGGTTTGGCTTTACAGGATTGCTATAAATAAATAAAAGATGGCAAG
This sequence comes from Hyaena hyaena, assembly GCF_003009895.1. NCBI lineage: Eukaryota > Metazoa > Chordata > Mammalia > Carnivora > Hyaenidae > Hyaena > Hyaena hyaena. The sequence goes on from NW_024081280.1 coordinate 840,549, forward strand.
ATAAGAACAGGAAGGTAGGTAAAAGGTAAAACAATTTGTAATGAAAGTAGTATGTAGAGGCTAGTAATAGTTGAGTTTTTTTAAAAGAATTTTTATAAAAGTGTTGCTGAACTAAGGCAATTATTTGGGGATCTGGGACCAAATCTAAAGAGGTATGAAACATATAAGCACAAAAATAAAGTGCTGTGACTGACATATTTTGACTAAAGAATGGAAACTGTAGACATTAAGAAAACTAATGAAAAGCTTTGAGGGGCCAGATATTAACTAACTATGAATTCTAGACTGTGGCATTTGAGCTTTACAGCTCACTAATTATACTGATTCAGACTCTAAATTAATCATCTATAATTGTAAAATGATCCATTTAAAATTGTTCAATTTAGTAATTGTACAAAATGAAACAGTCACTGACAATAATGTAAGTTCTCTATGTTACAATCCAAGTTTCCTCATCTCTTTACCAAATACATTTAGAAGAGGGCTGATCTTAGAAAAAAATTGTGAAGTGATGAAGATTATCTCTAAACCACTCACTACCTGATTATCTTACTTTTTAAGCAAAACTTGGTAAAGTTAATTGATTAAAAGAAATGGTGGTATGCTATCTATATTTTTAACACATATATAAAATGGTAACATTTTATTGCATTATTTTACAATATGGCATTTAATGAACATGTACAATCTAATTTTTCTTGCATTTATATTGCCAACACATGCTGCGTATGTTGTACCAGATAACTTCAGTGCACTGATTTTTCAAGACAATGAAACAAATGTTATCCTTATCTTGATATTTTAAACTGATATAGTAAATTATGTTTCTTGAATTTTAGAGGCATTTCTTGGTGCAAGAGAAAGTTAGGGTTTCTCTGGTATATTTCAGATGTCAGAACTCACTGAAATTGTAGGCAACCATCTGAATCATGTATTTTCATGGTCATTTGAATTGTAAAATTTTCAGGCACCTCCAGAAACCAGAGGTATTGTATTGATAAGTGGTATGGTAAAACCTACTTCTGAGCCAAATAGTGACAGTTTGGGAAGGAGATCATCTTACTCCAATTGGCTTCATATAGGTATTTTCCTTAGGCTACCATGTTGAATTCTGAAGAGCTAAGAAATACTTTTTCAGAATGCATAAACAACAAAGATATTGTATAAGTTCATTGGCATATTATTTGGAATTGCAGACTTTTAGAATGAAGAAAATGAATTTAACTTTGTGGAAAAAAATAGAGACATGATCTTTAGAATTCATCAAAACAAGATGAATACATACTCTCTTTCTGCCTGAGCTTATTGAAGTCTGTTTCTGTTCAAAACTAATGTAGCAATTTTCATGAGGGTAGTTTTTTTCTTGACATCCTTGAGAGTTAGGGATTATTATTTGGCCTACTTATGGTCAATGAAATGTAAAGAGGTATCTAACAGAAAACTTCAGGACAGCCTTTGCCAAATTTTAACACACAGGTGCTAGAGAATTTTTCATTGGCACCATTGCTTTTCCTTTTTTTCATCCTTGTACCTGGTAAGTGTCTAAAATTACATCAGCTGTCTTCTCATCATGAGTAGAAAAGAATTAGTGATTAAAACCTCAACAGCTATGTATATGGTCCAGTTAGAATGTGAAAAGAGCTTCATTTCTTCTAATACTATTGAGTGATAAACTAACCCTGACATAATTAACCTTTAGACCTCTTATTAAGTAAATATAAAAAAAAATCTGTATCAGTTATGCCTCTGTTTATTAGGCTTCTAATGCTTACAGCTGAATGTATCTTAGTGATGCAAAAACCCAAGAAAAACTGGGACAAAATTTTAATAACTGGTTGACAAATAGCTAAAGGGGGTTTAACATATAGAAATGTTAATATTGATAGCAATTAGATATTGAGAAAGAAGGCTGGAGCCTGAATCCATGAAAAAGTGAATTACAATGAGATGCATGTGGAAGAGTGTGTCAGGTATAAGAGATCAAACCTTGAGTCAAATTTAGGTTTGTGAGGAATTATCCAATCATTAAAACATCATTGTCATTTCCCAGTACTGAAAAATTATAAAAATATAATTTTTATATATTTATATATAAATATATAAAATTTATATATATAAATATAATATTTATGTATTTTATGGATTACATATGTTTATGATTTCTTATAACTGAAAATAACTTGTCTCATGGAATAATTTTACTAACTTCAGCACTTCTAGTCTATACTCACTCACTCTCTATTTCTTAATAAATGAGTCAGTGTTTATATGTCTACAATTCATTTTCATCCTGTAAGGCGATATTGGGTTTCCAGGAGACCTACAATGTAGCATTGGATCAGGAGTGATTTTTTTTTTCTTTTATACTTTATTGTCAAGTTGGTTTCTATATAACACCCAGTGCTCATTCCAACAAGTGCCCTCCTCCATGCCCATCAACCTCCCTACCCCTCTCCCCCACCCCCATCAGCCCTCAGTTTGTTCTCAGTATTTAAAAGTCTCACATGGTTTGCCCCTTCCCTCTCCCCAACTATTTTTTCCCCTTCCCCTCCCACATGGTCCTCTGTTAAGTTTCTCCTGTTCCACTTATGAGTGAAAACATATGGTATCTGTCCTTCTCTGTCTGACTTATTTCACTTAGCATAACACCCTCTAGTTCCATCCACGTTGCTACAAATGGCCACATTTCCTTCTTTCTCATTGCCATGTAGTATTCCATTGTACAGATAAACCACATCTTCTTGATCCATTCATCAGTTGATGGACGTTTAGGCTCTTTCCATGATTTGGCTATTGTTGAAAGTGCTGCTATGAACATTTGGGTACATGTGCTCCTATGCATCAACACTTCTGTATCCCTTGGGTAAATTCCTAGTGGTGCTATTGCTGGGTCCTAGAGGAGTTCTATTGTTAATTTTTTGAAGAGTGATTTAAATGGCAGTCAGTGGTTATACTCTCTCCTTACTAGACTCCACTCAAACAAGTCATTTTGAAGTATATATGGGCAGATCTTCCTTATAATTCCTTATAATCTCTGTTCCTAGATAATATCTAGTTGTTGAGAAAACTCTACATTTTTCTTTTAAAATTTTGAAGGCCTTTTTTATTTCTTCCAATCCTTTCAGCTACTATATATTCCATTGAAGGCCTGAGATTTTCATAGTTTCCCTATACTTCTTTTTTTTTTTTTAATTTATTTATTTCTGAGAGAGAGAGAGAGAAAGACAGCGTGAGCAGGGAGGGTCAGAGTGAGAGGGAAATACAGAATCTGAAACAGGCTCCAGGCTCTGAGCTGTCAGCACAGAGCCCGATGCGGGGCTCAAACCCACAAACTGTGAGATCATGACCTGAGCCAAAGTCGGATGCTTAACCGACTGAGCCACCCAGGTGCCCCATTTCCCTATACTTCTTAAATTAGTTCTCACAAATGAAATATTATGTGGCTTTCAAGATTTTGTTCTGCTAACAATTTTCAGAAATATTAAAAAGGTTTAAAAGCAAAGATTTCTACTTTTTGATCATCCTTTTCTTAAAACTACTTTGTGTATACTTAACTACTGTTTTAATTTTGTTGACAAGAAAGTGAGGGGGGTGGTGCAGGTAACATCAATTGAAGAAACACATAGCTTAATACCAGATAATTAGCCTGGTCCATGTAAGCTTAACCAAATAACAGGTAAATCAGATGCAGCATATGACCCTAAGGTCTTTACAATCGATGGAGAAACTCAAACATGTAAACAATATAAAGCAATTAGTGGTAAGACATAGATTTGTGATTTTGCTCTAAGTATTCTTAAAGTGTTTATTTGTAATAAAATATATTTGCTGTTAATTTGAGAAACAATTGTCTTGGCATATGGTTATCCATACTGATGATTATCAGTAATAGACATCATCATAAGAATTAGAGAAAAGCTAATCCAGTACCCATTTACACTATTTCCATATTTCTTACATTCCTTATTTCAAACTGTTGATCATTACCAATTATTAACATGAGTTAATGAAAGTTAATGGAGATCTTTATTTTAAGTTTATTATTTATTTTGAGAGAAAGAGGAGGGTACAAGCTGGGAAAGGCAGAGAGAAGGAGAGACAGAATACCAGATAGGCTTTGGGCTCTCAGCACAGAGCCTAATGTGGGGCTTGAACTCACGAATGTGAAAATGGAGAGCATTAAAAGGAAAACGGATACCTGGAAAAGTATGTGGGTAGGAAAAACAAAATGAAAATCAAAGTGAGAAAGAAGATATATATATGAAGGAGAAAAAGCAGAATCAAATGAAAGTTAAACACATTTGAATAGAAGGTCGCACAAAACTAAGAGAAAAAGCCACTGCAGAAATAAAAATTACTGATAAATAAAAACTTTTGGACCCTTAATTATTCGAATATTTCAAGATAATATTCTTATAGGGAAGGTAGGTTAGCGCTTGAAGGTTTATTTCCACCAAGACTGGAATATGGATCCTAAGCAGTTTGGGGCTTACAGAAAAGTTCTGTCTTTGCCCAAATTTACTTATCTTTAAAAACCGAGCCCAAATGCATGCTCCCTACAGTGTTCCATTCACACCTTTTCCAATTTGGTTAACTGTATCTCCTTTATTGTCCCATAGTATCAGTACTTACTCTGGACAAGTAGAAGGGGTCCTAGTCTAGCTCTGTGTATTGACAGGGCCTCTCTCTGGCTTTCCTCAGTAGCAAAAAGTTCATGGTCAAAGGAAATTATTCTGCCTTTCAGGCCAGTCTCTGGCTAAACCATTAGAAAACTCTGCCCCCTGGGATGCCTGGGTGGCTCAGTTGGTTGAGTGTCTGACTCTTGATTTTGGCTCAGATCATGATCCCAGGATCATGAGATTGAGCCCCATGCTGGACTCCATGCTGAGCATGGAACCTGCCTAAGATTCTCTCTCTACCCATCTCCTAAGCTTGTGCATATTCTCCTTTCTTTGAAAGAGAAGGAAGGAAGGAAGGAAGGAAGGAAGGAAGGAAGGAAGGAAGGAAGGAAGGAAGGAAGGAAGGAAAAGAAAGGAAAGAAAGATGAAAGGAAAGAAAGGAAAGGAAGATGAAAGAGAGAAAGATGAAAGAAAGAAAGGAAAGAAGAAAGGAAAGGAAGAAAGGAAAGAAGAAGGAAGGAAAGAAAAGAAAAGAAAAAAGAAAAGAAAAGAAAAGAAAAAAGAAGGAAGGAGGGAAGGAAGAAAAAAATCTCTGCACCCAAAGCCCCCAGGCTGGTTTTGGGCCTTATGCAGCCCACTTTTCCACTTTTAAGGCATGAACTGTTGCCTTAAACATAACTTAAAAAATAATTTACTTCCTGTTCTGCATTTTTCTTTTCCTCCATTTGGGTGGGAATTGCAAAAGCTGGAGCAAGGGTCTTGGATGCAAGGATTGAGGCAGATGTTGAGGATGGCAACATTATTTTGCAAACCTTGGGATCCCTTCCTAACTTCAAACTATTATGTGAGGAAAAAAATTCCCTTTAATTTTAACCATTATTTTCTGTGATTTGTTTGTTGCACCAGCTTATTATTTATTTATTGGAGAGCCAGAGAGAGAGCAGGCATGCATGTGGGAGAGGGGCAGAGGGAGAGGAAGAATCCCAAGCAGGTTCCACTCTCAATGCAGAGCCAGATGTGGGCTCAATCTCATGACCATGTGGTCATGACCTGAGCTGAAATCAAAAGTCTGATGCTTAACCATTGAGCCACTCAAGCCCTGGCAGCAGCTTATTCTATACCCCGACTAATTACCAACCAGCTGACACAGCATTGCTATTCCAGGGGCATTACTAAACCTACTGAGGTCTAAGGAAATGCCAGGCTACATACATGTCTCCAGGGATCCTTGCATTGTGACCTAGCAAATCTGGGGGGAGATTGTTCTTCTAATCTATTGGATAAGTCACAAAAGTTAGACATGCAGATAAAAGGATACATTTTATAGGATTTGCTAATTCAAAAATAGCCCACATACCACATATTGCTTTGTTGTTTGGGTGTCTTGCTCATTTTTGATAGTTGGTATCTTCAGTAAGGAGAGATTATTGATTAAATAAAAGAAAAAAAATTTGGTACTCCTCAGAAAATGTTATCAACTTTCTCATCTTTTCATTTAATAACTCTTAATTATTTCCTAAAGTGAAAGTTTACAAAGTAAGATCGATGTTAGTGTAAAAGCATGTCCTGGAAAATTCAAAATATTATAATATATTCCCCAATATATTAAAACAAAATAAAAGGCCTACAGCCAAACTGCTTTAGATGAGTTTTCTTTTTCCTTTGGGAAATCACTGTGATTATTTATTTGAGTGGGAGTGATGCAATTATTTTTTATCCTTGCTGTTCAACAAACACAAAAATATACTAATTGGAAATGTAAATAAGGAGCTTTTTTGGTAGAAATTTTTAGTTTCTTCCTTACACTTTGCTGAGTGTCAACACACAAAGAGAAATAACAACTTTTCATGCAGTAGATATTTTATCCACAGTACACCAACATATCATTAACAGAATCATAATAACCCAGATTCAAATATAATTATACTATAAATTAGTTACATTTATTTATCTTAAGCATGAGCAGATTAAAGAAAACTCAATCCATAATTTAGACCGCTTTAAATGATTACCATCACAAAATTGCTTTCTTTTCAAAGAGAATATTTTATTGCATTAACACCTACATATTTATATACAAATTCGAGCTGGGAAAAAATGATTCCTTTTGTCATTTAAAAAAAATGTTCTTTTTTTTAATGTTTTATTTATTTTTGAGAGAGAGATAGAGACAGCATGAACAGGGGAGGGTCAGAGGAGAGGGAGACACAGAATCCGAAGACAGGCTCCAGGCTCCGAGCTAGCTGTCAGCACAGAGCCCATCGTGGGGCTCAAACCCAAGAACCTTGAGATCATGACCTGAGCTGAAGTCAGACGCTTAACCGACTGAGCCACCCAGCCACCCCAAAAATTTTCAAATTAAATACCTTCACTTTTCAAAAAAAAAAATGGAACTCAAATTGAAATATGCCTCCATTATCTAGAATTATTATTTGTGACTACAAGAAAATATTTAAATAAAATAATTTTAAAAGACCAGACTACTTGAGAGAGGGAGGGAGGGAGGGAGAGAGAGAGAGAGAGAGAGAGAGAGAGGAGAGACAAGCAGAGGGAGACTGAGACAGAATCCAAAACAGGCTCTATTCTCTCAGCTGTCAGCACAGAGCCCAATGTAGGACTCAGACCCACAAATGGAGATCATGACCTGAGCCAAAGTTAGATGATTAACAGACTGAGCCACCCAGGCTCCTAGCAGTAAACTTTCTAATATTAAGTGGAATGAATCTCGTTTGTTCTTTGCCATATTGAGTGGTTTACCATTTCTACCTTAAAATTCTGTACTCTTATTTTGCTTACATATATCTAAACATTGCTTCCATTCTTCTTATGCTTCTCTTCCTCATTCTTCAGCTTCTCCATTTCTCTTTACCTGCTTACTCCTCTTTCTCATGCATCAGTCTCTCTTTATGCACTAATACACGTCCTTATATGTAATTAGTCCTTAGTATTTTATATTTAGTTCTCTTCTTCTCAGTTCTGATTTCATTTTAGGCTATCAACTACCATGTTTTTACAGTTTACTTCTTTAGAATTTTATTTCCAGAACAACACATATCATAGATTTATTAAGATTTTAGGAACTATATATTGAACTCTCCACCATACATTTTTGTACTTTGACTGACAAGAATTTTAAGCTTAACATATCTCAAATGGAACGTGTCATCTTGATCCACCCTTTTCCAAACCAGTGTTTTATTCTGTAGTGAGACAACCTTGACTTTGTCATCCAACTGTGAAGCATCAGTATCTCTTCTTTCTCTCATCCAAACCAAGTAATCATAAAACTCAGCTGATACTACATTCCACATCTGAAGAAATATTTCCTCCTCTCTATCTCTGTTACTAAAGTCATGACACCATTATTTGTCTGACATTCTGTGTCACCTACCTAAATTGTCTTTATGTTGCCAGTAATGTCTCTCTCGAGTTTATCCTCCACAAATGATCCAGTGAATTTTATTTAATGTAAATGACACCACATTTCCTTATTTTAGAAAACAGTAGTCATTTCTGTCAACCCCAGTACAGATATAAATATCCATCCTTTATTTGGCTTCTGTTGATCTTTCTAATTATTCTTACCTAACACTCTTTTCTTTGGCAAAATTGAAGAGCCTGGGATTTCTCACATATACCATGTTCTCAGTTTCTCTTTCATTTGAATGAATTCTCTTTCAAAAACCTTACATTGGTTAAGTAATACTTAGGGTTTATTATTAAACTCAGGTGCCATATCCTCTAGTAGAATTTTTATGATCAAAAGCCCTGCCCCCACCACCACAGAATGGGTTAGATTCTAGATAAATTGAATAGCTATTTTTAGTACTCTTCTATAAAATTATGTAATCTGGAAATAAAATCGGTTTTTATATTTTTTAAGTACAGGTTCCACTTATTCATTTTCCTTACTTGCCTTATTTTCCTAGGTACTTCAGTACAATGCTGAATAAAAGTGATGAGAGTAGATATTCTTGCCTTTTTCCTGGTTTTAGGAATAATGTATTTAGTCTCTCACTGCTAACTATGATGTTAGTTCTATTTTTTTTCCATTTTTATATTTTCAGAGTCAAGTATTTTCAGAGTCACGTGTCGGGGGAATGACTGTTGTTCTAACATTAAATGCAGAACCTCACCCATGATCTCATGCTGGGCCTGGTATCCATAACTGTGCAATTTCTCCAGTTATGACTCTCAGGAGACTAAAATTTATTCTTCCATTTTGAGGATGGGAAGAAGATAGGGGAAAATACAATTTCCTCATAAAAATGTACAACCAATCTTATTTTCAGCTACAGCGGACCCTCATTTTTGAATGTATATAGTGCTTCCAATTCCTGAATATTTCTGGGGTTACAGGACATGTAAAGTCCTACTAATTGATGTCAATATCCCCTACCAGGCAGTTTTCAGATTTGCAATATAAATTTACATTTTTTAAAATCTGCTTTCCAGATTCAAAAATGCTAATATAATCTTTTCTTTCTTTGTTTCTTTTTCCCATTTACTTTGTTCTTATGAGTTAATGTCCCTTTACTTCTTTACTGTCATTTTTTAGGGATTATTCTAAGAAACAGCAGCCGTTAACTATCTATGTCTAGGCTGCCATGTTTAATTTGAAAACTACTGCTTTAAAAATGTTAAATATATCTAAGTCAAGACTTATATAACTATGTAAATGTAGTAAACCCCAGTCTTTTTCAGGAACAATATAAATAAAATTAATTGTGGGATATGAATGTTTCATAACAATTTATTATAGGAGTCCATTTTCTACTTTTTAACACCAAACATCAGTTTTGGTTTTATAAATTTTACAATCGATTGCTGATTCAGTTGTCTATGTACTTATCAATGCCTTCCTTGACATTCTTCCTAACATTCCTCTAAGTATACTTTTCTTACCTAAGAATATATTTTATTAATTTTTTCAATGAGAAAACATGAATTGTAACTTCTTGTAATAATTTTATATATGAAATGTTTTCTTGGCAAAATATTCTAGGCTAAAAGATTTTTCTATTTTTGTTTTGATGTACATTTTTAATATCTTCACTAGCATCTGTGTTTCCTGATGAGAATCCTGTCGTTAATCTTACTCTTCTTGCCTTTTAGCTAATTTGTATCTTTTTACTTAACTTTTAAGATTTTTTTCTTTGTCCTCATGGATCTTCAGACTCAGCTCTATATGTCAAGTTGTGGAATTATTTTCTCAGTAATAGTAGTAAAATTTTGACATGAAGTTCAACACTTTATTGACTAGCAGTCTCTATACTCTTGATATTTGGGGCTAGATCATATTTGTTGTGAGGCTTTTTTGTTGTTGTTTGTTTTGGTTTGGTTTTTCCTTGTAGATGTTTACAGCGTCCTTGACCCCTGTCCACTAGATGTCAGTAGCAATTCTCTAGTCATGACAAAATATCCTTGGTGGGGAAGAAGAGGGAGATAAAAGTACCCCTCATTAAGAACCACTGATTTAAGATATTAATGAAGAATAAAAAACAATTATAAATTTTAACATACCCATTGAGAGTGTCTAAGTTCTCTGAAAATAATTGTTGATTACCCACAGTATTTCTTTACACATGACCCTTTACTATAGCCTGATCCCTTTAGTAAAAATTAAATCTGAATATTTCTCACCAGATTTCTGATGTAACCCTTAGAATTATTTTGGTAATTAATATATTTAATAACTTGCACTTAATTTGAAGAACATCATTGAATGCCTATTTTAACATGTCCTGAATTGATAGGGATTATTTCTTGGTTTACTAAATTATTACCAATAGATTTTATCCAAAGTCATATTAGAAATACAGATTGTAGGTCTTCTATAGCTAAACCCAGAACTCAAAAGGAGAAATTGATTAGGAAATTCATTATTTAGCAGTCTGGAAACCTATGAAATTTATATGAGATGTTGGAGATGAAAGCCTTTGATTTAGTAAACTGTTTCTATTTCAAGAAATATTTTTATATTGTATCTTTTGAGTTCTTTACAGGTATCCTACCTTAATACTTTTATAATATATATGTATCATAAGAAGTATAGGGGCGCCTGGGTGGCTTAGTTGGTTAAGCGTCGGACTTTCACTTAGGTCATGATCTCTCCGTTCGTGGGTTAGAGCCTCGCATCGGGCTCTGTGCTGACTGCCAGCTCAGACCCTGGAGCGTATATCAGAGTCTGTGTCTCCCTCTCTCTCTGACCCTCCCCTGCTCACTCTGTCTCTCTCCCTCTCTCCTAGAAAAAAATTAAAAAAATAATAATTAAAAAGAAGTATAAACATGATTTATGTGTAACATAAAAGTATAAATGTTAGTATTAACATGATTTATATGTATGATAACAAGAAGACCACAATAGTATGGAGTATCATGTCCATTTTTGAGTATCATGTCTATAAAAATTAAAACATTAGTGTTAGTCTAATGATTCTGAGATAATAACTTTTTGTTTCAAAAACTGACTAGCCAATTCCCATTATTTCCATACTTCTCTGCTTATATCTGAAGAAAAACAGATTGTATACATTTTTGATCATGATAAAAGGTATTTTCTAAAATATTTACTTTTTAGAAGCATCTACCCTAACAAGCAGATATGGGCATGTCATCTACAATAGGAATTCCATCCCACCACATATTCTTGGAAAACAGAGACTCTCAGCCACTAGAAGTTGTACTGCACACAGCTATTTACCTAATGAAGCTAAGAAGTGGGTAAAATAAAAAATGATGTCATCAGGTTATTGTATTATTGATATAATACAGAGCTTGGGAGGCCTTATTTAAATTAAAGTGTGTCCTGTTTTACCAGTGTGTGTGTGTGTGTGTGTGTGTGTGTGTGTGTGTGTGTGTGTTTACCTTCTATGTGCTGGACACCTTGTAGTTAAGAGAGAAGGAGCCTGAGCCTTTGAGAGACCTTGTACAACCTTGTCATCCTTCTAGACTGCCTTACTGGCTTAGACTGCTATCTAGCCCTTGGTGAAGTAAGCAAACCAATATCCTAATTAATCTAGAGTATATGAATAGGACTCCACATTCTCTGCAAGCCATTTCATTTTATAGGATCCCATGAGGAAAAAGAGAATGCCAATTATGGGGTCTCTGGAAGACATATCTCAATCAATATAATTTGTGTGTTTATGTTCTCTATTATAATGACAAGTCCAACCTAATCATAAAAATGAGAAGTGGCAGTGAAGTCTATGAAAATATTAAAACTTATTCACTGCTGTTCATCACAATATTTCTTGCATAGCAAAGTTTATTTAGTCATTTATATTCATTATACATATTAATAAAGATCTAACTATGCAGAGTGGTTGACAAAGTATCATGTGACCATAGATGTTGACTTACCATGCCAAGGTAAGAAATTCATCTGGCACAAAGATTCTAACAAGGCATTATATTTAAAAACTCTTGGGCTACCTGGTAGGCTCAGTGGTTAAACTTCCAACTCTTGGTTTGGCCTCAGGTCATGATCTCATAGTTTGTCGAGGCTGCTTGCTGAAAGCATGGAACCTGCTCCCAAGAATCCCATTCAGTTACCCTCTTGCTCTGCCCCTCCCCTGCTCATGCTCTCTCCCACAAAATAAACTTTAAAGAAATTTTTAAAAATAGAAACTTTTCAATAAAGTATAGTCTAATATCTAAAATCCTTATGGCTCATTTTTAGAAAAGAAACCATAACAGCTCTGAATAATAGTATGGCCTAATAAACAGTTTTAAAAAAGTGCAATATTGTTAATACAGGTTATTTCAGAGCCTAATAACTGTTTTTATCCTCCCTCCCCCAATTTCCTATGGAAGGTCTGTTTACTTCATGACATCTAAATGTAAGCATAGTGCAATGTGTTAAATTATTATTACCAGGTATGACATTTAGCAGCCTCAGTGCTGCGAGGTTTAAAACTGATAATGTTAAGTTTGCTTTATGGTTTTTGTTTTCATGCTTAATGTGAATAAAAGATTGTCATTTGGTATCTGATTTCACATTTTAATTTTTTAATTTTTTTTTTTTTAGAGACAGAGACACACTGTGAGCAGGGGAGGGGCAGAGAGAGAGAGAGACATACAGAATTGGAAGTAGGCTCCAGGATCTGAGGTATCAGCACAGAGCCCCACAGGGGCTCAAACCCACGGACTGTTGAGACCATGGCCTGAATCGAAGTCGGATTCTTAACTGACTGAGCCACCCAGGCACCCCTTACATTTACATTTTTAATATATAAGCATTGCATGGAATCAACCAAAGCACTATGTATTAAAGTCAAGTCTATATTTTAAGATATGCCATTGCTAATATCAGAACATTCTTTTTTACTTTTTTTCACGTTATACTGAGTCTGCGTAAAAATTTATTATACTACCTGTGTTTTTTCTTAGTTTGTTTTATTCTTTTAAAAAATTTTTTACATCTATTTATTTTTGAAAGACAGAGTGAGAAAGAGAGTGAGAGAGGCAGAGAGAGAAGAAGACACAGAATCTGAAGCAGGTTCCAGGTTCTGAGCTGTCAACACAGAACCTGACGCAGGGCTCGAATCCATCAACCGTGAGATCATGACCTGAGCTGAAGTTGGACGCTCAACCCACTGAGCCACTCAGGCACCCCTATTTTATTCTTTTTAACTTACTATGCTTTGTGCATCAGGGTTCTCCAGAAGGAGAAATTGATACACACACACATACACACACACACACACACACACACACACACAGAGTTAACACTTAAACATTATGTGGGGCTAGGGGGTCCTGATACCCAACACAGTAAAAAATCGATATATAACATTTAACTGCCCAAAAACTTAACCACTAATAGCCTACTGTTATGAGAAGCCTTAGCAAAAGCATAGTTGATTAACACTTTTTTTTTGTAAATATTATATACTGTGTTCTTTTTTTTTAATTATTTTTTTGGTTTTATTTATTTTTAGGACAGAGAGAGACAATTGTGGGAGGGGCAGAGAGAAAAGGAGACACAGAATCTGAAACAGGCTCTAGGCTCTGAGCTGTCAGCATAGAACCCTATGTGGGGCTCAAAGCCACAAACCGTGAGATCATGACTTGAGCTGAAGTCAGATGCTTGACTGATTGAGCCACCCAGGTGCCCCTATACTGTGTTCTTAAAATGAGCCAGAAAAAGTAAATGTTATTAAGAATGTTGGGAAGAGAAAATACATTTATATTACAGTACCATATTTATTGAAAAACAATCTTTGTATAAGTGGACTCACCCAGTTTAAATTTATGTTGCTCAAGGGTCACTTCTGTGTGTGTGTGTGTGTATATGTGTGTGTGTGTGTGTGTGTGCATTTTTTTTTCAGTGGAATTGGTTCATGTCATTGTGGGGGCAAGCAAGTTCAAAATCTTTGAAAGGCAGGCATGCGACTAGAACCTAATGATTTGAAAGTAAGATAGAGTTTAAGCCTGCCATCTTGAGGAAGAATTTCTTCTTTCAAAACCCTTAGGTTCTGCTCTAAAGGGCTTTCAACTGATGGGATTAGGTCCACCCAAGTCATGAAGGGCAGACCACTTAAAATCAACTGATGATAAATGTCAACTACAGCTACAAAATGCTTTCACAGCAGCACCTACATGAGTGTTTAATTAAATAGCTGGATACTACAGCCTAGTGTTGGTGACACATAACGCTAACCAGTCACACTTTGCAAACTCCTTTCCGACATAAAACCTATGTGGTAAGAACAGTTTAGGACACTTGTTACACTAACAATTTCAGAATGTACTCACTCACCCTTGTAATCACAGAGTACTGTAATGACTTTGAAATATACCTTCCAATACAGTGCGGGAATACAAGATCCCAAACCTCCTTAGGTATAACTAAATTATCCCCCTTTCTGAGCCCAGTCTAGTGGATAAAATCAATTGTATATTAAAAAAAGTTTGTATTAAAGCTGAAAGTATCAAGGGACACATAATACCATTAAGATTGCATAATAAGTTTCAAGTGTCTTCACAGGAAAAAAATATTAAGATAAAGACAGTGGTCTCTCATAGCTATTAGGTAATTCTAATAAAATATGGCTAATTATACAGTTCTTATGAGGATACAAATAAAACACAAAAGAGAAAGTGTACAAGTCAGACTGTGCCATCAATCCAAGCTGCATCTAGAAAGAAGGTAGCATTCTCATTACAGAGAAATACAGAGGCATGATTTGGAGGAATGAGAAAACACGATGCCTGGGCAGAGAGGCAGGCAGTTTAGTATCATTGCTGGAATGGGTGATGCTTTGAAACATTGATGGGAGGTGAGTTCCCTGAGGTTAATCCTGGGCCAGCTGCCCAAAGACTGTGCATGCCTTTTTCAGAAGTGGAATTTGTTTGTTTGTTTTTTTATGTCTTTTTTGGTAGGTAAAATAACTAATAGGCTCTGAAAAGAATTCTTTTATCCTTTTACATTCATGACCCTTTTTGAAACATAGATGTAGCCATAATAACTATGCATGATAGTCTTTAAATATACATTTCTAAAAAGTGTTACCTGATATCATATGGCTTCCTATTTAATTCTACCTCTACAAAAGTGAGTATTATATCTTATTCAAATTATTATGCCTTATTATACCTTATTCAACTTCTTCTGCCTGATTCAACTTATATCAATACCACATGAAGGTTGCCAAATTGTGTATTATATGATTTCAATGATGCTGTAGTTTTTTTTTTAATGATGAGCTTATAGATTTCCTTTAAAGTTCTAGTTTTCCTTAATTTCTATGCTTTTCAATTTTTTTCTCTCCACCAACAGTTTTTTTTCAAGCTAAATATGTACAAAGGACTTAACAAACGTCTGCACCTTAGAGTGATAATAAGAAGCCCAATGCTCATTCAGATTTTCATAGCACCACACAAACCACCATGTAGAGTCAGGTGGTACATCTGCAGTGGTAGAATTTTGTGGAATGCAATGTGAAAACCACTGCATTCCAAGATGCTTTAAGCCATGTGTACAACTGGCATAAATATCCACTGGTGTAAAAGAAGTTTTGAAAGACATAGAAGTTTGTTCATGAAATATTACTTGATTACATAACTGAAGATGTAAAGCTCTTCCATACATGAAATTATTACTTTTATTATTGTATTTCTTCCCCTTTCTTCCCCCAAATGCTCTGTTTCTCCCATTCCCTCCTTTTTCCCTACCCATTTTCTTTACCCTCTCTTCTTCCTTCCCTTCTCCTCTCACCAACACAGCACAGACCTAGACCTGGTTATCCTGCCTCCCACATTAAATGTAGACCTTAGACTATTTCCAGCCAAGCAATAAATATAATTAAAACCTTTTAACAGGTTTTTCGTAGTGAAGAAGGTATCCACTATACTTGCAGGAATAGAACAGGAGCAGCAGAGGACAAGATGAATTTCATATCTAAATGTCGTGGGCTTTCAGAAGAGTGACCATAGGTTTTGTTTCCAGCACTTGGCTAGCTTGCTAGCTTAATCACACTTGACAGTTTAATTTATTCTAACTCATTTCCAGAGCCTTCAACTGAGTAAAATAGTTATTATATAGATATTCTGTGCATTTGAGTTTGTGCTCATAGGAACAATTTTGTTTGCTTATGAGATTTTTTTTTTTCCCGACTTGGCTACTTTGGGGCAGAAATCATCATCATCTTTGTTTTCATCCCCATGTTCAGTAGCGTAGCTATGATAACTAAGCATCACACATATTACCTCAACAATTAGCACATTTTTTTAATGTTTTATTTATTTCTAGCAGAGAGAGAGAGAGACAGCATGAGCAGGGGAGGGTCAGAGAGAGAGGGAGTCACAGACTGAAACAGGCTCCAGGCTCCAAGCTGGCAGTCAGCACAGGGCCCGATGCGGGGCTCGAACCCAGGAACCGCTAGATCATGACCTAAGCGAAAGTCGGATGCTTAACCGACTAAGCCACCCAGGCGCCCCGTCAATTAGCACATATTACCACATTTACCTTCTCCATTTTTCCAATAACAGTTCAGTCTTAAATATTTAGTGGTTAAATGAATCACCCAGTATAACACAGCCAATAAGTATAAGAGCTGAGCAGATTCCAAAGATCATGCTCAGCGTCATTCATAGTGTCAAATCTACCCAAATTTCAAAAACGTCTCAAGATTGTTAATCACGTTGCCTGTGGTAGTATCATTGTGAGTTGGCCTTATTATAGTTATTTTGAATGAGCTTTAAACTTTCCAGTATTTTATAAAGTTCCTAAATTGAGCATGTTTATATATGTGTAAATAATATATAATATATAAACAGTATATATTTTAAATATTTCTGAGAAAATTATTTAACTAAAATATGCTATATTTTATTTCTTTTTTATTTAAAAGGATCTAGCAATTGATCATGTATCTTTAGATCCGTGTTTCATTACGTGCAATATAATGTATTGATCTTGATAGTTTAAAGTTACCCAGATTTGTTCTGCTTCCTTCTTTTATTCCAACACTTTTAAAAAGGAAACAAATGAACAAAGGAGAGGCAGACATTCACAGATATATGTAAACTAACTGATCAATATATTTTATTTGGATATATATTTTTTTAACTGGCTGAAAAAAAAAACATTTGGTTTTTAGCCAGAAAGGGTCTAGCATTAAGTTAATTGTTGGAGGGGGGTTATAATGTAGAAAAAAATGAGACCTATACTTGTTAGATACAGCGGAACAGGATAAGTACTATGTTCTATGTCCTTCATAGAGCTTTCAATGGTCAATTTACCGTAGCACAGTGATCAATTCAGAGACATCATGATGATGTCCAATGGAGAACACTGAGTTAAACAGTTAATTCAAGAGACAGGTAATCTTCAATGCCCTTGCAGATCAATTTAATGAAGAAGACATACACTTCCCTAATAATTCACCAGTAAGTAACAAAGTCCTCCGTAATGTTGAAATGACATATTAGAGAAAATGTACAATATGAATGTGGGAAAGAATGAGGTTAACTCTGACCAGTATGCCTAGAGATGCAATGGAGTGGTTGGCTTTTGTGCAGTTCATGAAAAATAACTAAGATTCTTATATATATCTTCCCCTTTAAAATCACTACAGTAATTAAGTCTTTCTCCAAAAGAACGAATCCCTCTCTTTCACATAAGACTAATAAATGGCCAAAATAACTGGTAGTAGATGTATATAGAAGAACAAAAGGAATGTGGCAGGCTACACACGGCTAATCCACGTCAACCACCATGAATGACATTAAACTCATGTAAAACTTCATAAATCAACGAGGCTATAGTGGTCCACACATTATAAGCAACAAACTTTATTTTGATGGGTTTTGGAGAATCATTAAATATATAAAGTTGAATTTCATTGATTAATCGTCATGCAGATTTATTAACCCTAGGCATACTACTACATATTAAAACTAACCAAGATGGGTTGTTTTATCTATAGAATTCTGAGTTACCAACATGGATATCTTGCAGGCTGCTGTACAAGCAACAATTCAATGCTTTAGTGCAGCTCCCAAATGAGCAGTTCCCTTTACTGCTTCATTAATATAATTGGAACTAGGACTTATTTAACTCTAGCCAAATGATTTCAAAGGGGCTGATTATTTTGTGAGCCCTTTGGAACAGCATTCAAAGCAGAAGAGGCACATGCGTGAAGAACCCATCTATTGAAGCAGTTGAAATTCTTTGTAAATGAGAAAATTAAAATTTGATACTAACAAGGTGGTTTCTGTGGCCCCACTTTTTCTGATTAGTAGTCCATTTTTTCCCCTTTTCTTTCTTTTAATTCAATGCCAAAGTTATGGGAAGTGGAGGAAGCATGGTATAATATGTAAAGTAAAAAAAAAAAAGGTATTTTGTGAAAAGTTTGCATTTCAAATTAAAGTTCTGTGTTATGAATATATAAACTATAAATTCATTAACCTTGATTTGAGGACTGGGCTTGTTTCAAAGAAATGTGGAATGGATTAATGCTTAATATTCAACAGAAGCTTGAAAAAGTGCTTACAAAACAGCATAGTAATTTCAATTCCTTACTCTTATTCATTCATTATATTGAATTTTTAAAAATATTATTGAATGCATACTGTATACCGAGGATGATTGTGTTAGGAAGCATAGCAGAAGTTTCCGTCTGTTTCCTTCTCTCACATTTTCTACTTTTGTGTTCCTCTACAACATAAGTAATTTAGTGTGTATATGTAATATGTGTATATGTGTATATGAGAATATATATTAATGAACATTTAAAATTCACAGGACTATAAGACAGAAAATAAGAAAATAAATGTAATAGATCTAATCTCTGTTAATGGACTCCTCCTATTTCAGCAGTATTCTATCTTTTAAAAATGTATAAATATAACTATGCTTATATATAAAAATAAATAGAAATATATCTCAAGTTTTCAGGACAGAGGGAAGAAAATTTAAAAATGGCTTTAAAATATAGCAAAATAAAAATACATAATCACATAAATAAGAAAAAGAAAACATTGCTTATGCTTTTATCAATGATGCTTTGGACTGAATTGTGTTGCCCCAAAATTAGTATGTGGAAATTCTAACTCTCTCTATGATGGTATTTAGAGATAGGGCTTTTGGAAGGCTATTTGGTCTAGATGAAGTCATGAGGGCGGGGCCCTCATCATGCAATTAGTGCCTTTATAAGAGATGCCAGAGATCAACCTTCTTTCCTCCTTCCCTGCCTCCTTCTCTCTCTCTAGTCATATAAAAGTATAGTGAAAAGATGATTGTCTACAAAGTAGGAAATAAACAAACAATCACCAAAAACCTACCATATACCATCCTAACCTCAGACTTTCAACTGCCACTGTCTGTGGTATTTTGTTATGGGAGTCTAAACTAAGAGAAAAGACTACCTCCTTTTCTTGTCCTATAAATCCCATCCACTTTTTTCCATCCAGTGACTTAATTCTTCTCTGGGAATATGTCTCTCCTCTTTCTGCAGCACCAATTTTCCCTCTCTACTGCGTCATTCTAATCAGACTACAAATTTAGAAAGTATTTATCAACATCAAATCACTCTCTTGGCCTTGTGCCATTTCTCTACTATCGTTTGCTATTAATGAAAGTTAAACTTATAGAAGACTAATCTATATTTGCTAATTCTAATTTTTCCACTCTTATTTTCTCAATCAAGATTCCATCACCAGACTCAAACAACTCATGGCAACTCAAGAATAACCTTCACATTGTGAAATACCAGTGGTCTGATCTCAGTCAACTCTTCAGTAGTGTTCAGAGACAGTTGATCATGCCCTGTGGAGTTATTTCTAGAGAGTGTATTGTAATGAGCCCAGGGAAGGTGAACGGGGTAATTGCCGAAATGTCAGTGATGTTCTGGTCTCAAAGCTGTTGAAGGGGATAGTACTGTGAGAACAGAGCCCCATGATCTCTCAGGAGCCAGTGAGGGAACAGACCCACTGTAATTGCTTAGCAGTCCTTGAAATTACACATCGTCCCTACATACTTTCCCATAAACACCAGGTGTGTATTTGGCCTATGTCTGGAGACTCTTCGTGTTTTCCTCCCATGCTTTTACAATTCTTTGATGTTTATACCTGGTGAACATGAAATAGAAACTGTGCAGTTTGCTGCTGCTGCTGCTTCACTAGCAGAGGCAGCCCAGCATGTCCCCAAGTGTCTGAGAACTTTTTCTTCAGTGCGTGGCTGCAATGCTCTATGTTAAAACAAAGAGACAAATAAAATTTAAAAACTTCATTAAATCTCAGCTATGAAAATACCATATTCTTATGTTCTTTTTTCTCAGCTTTTGGCAACTGCTTTTTCAGTCTCTTTTGCTGAATTCTATTTTTATTTCTTCCTCTAAATGTTAGTGTCCTGGGCTTTTGCCATTGAAATGTTTCTCCTCTGAGGTGCACATCTTCACTGGATGAAGCACCTAGTTCAACCACTCCCCTAAATTAAGCACTCATATATGCAGCCATGAATTTCACATTCTTGTTTGGACATATATAATAAGCAGCATAAAGTTACCATGCATAACATTGAACTCCTGTTTTCTCTTCCAAAGCCTATGAAGTAAGTAGAGATACAGGTTTTCCTAGAAAAGTTATTGATAATAATTTAAGCTCCTCTCTTATAATGCATATATCAAGTCTGCAGTGCTACTGTAATATATTCCAAATCCAACCACATTTCACTTTTTCTATTGGTAGCATCCCATCCTCAGTCAAATGTTTATTTTCCTAGAATAATGCAATAATCTTCTAACCCATCTTCTTGCCTCCACTTTTGGCTTCCTTTAATTTTTTCTTCACAGGATGGAGTGATCCACTTAAAATCATGATCTCATTCAAAGTCTTCCCTCCAAAATGTTTTTGTTATATTAAAAATGTAACCTTCCCCGGCGCTATTAGTCCCACATGACCTAATCCACAGATAATATGTCTAATTTCATCTCCTACTCTTTTATGTCTTGGTTTATGGTGTCCTAAACACTGCAATCCTTATTGACTCTTGACTAACTCAGCTTCATTCTATCATCATGACATTCTATTCCCATTAACCTAGAAACTTGTTCCTGACTTCACTTGTATCACTGTTTAGAAATCTCCTCACACAAGACTTTTTTTTTATCTCAAGCAGCAGCCCCTCTCCCCTGGATTCTTAATTCTCTTGCTTTTCAGCTCTTCATGTAACTATATATGTTAGAGTTAAATGAAAAAATATGTAAGTAGTTACATATTTTATACATATGTCTTATTTTTTTCTCTTAGTAGCTTCTCCATTTATAAGAAGTACGAGGACATGAATTCTATCAATTCTTTTACTGGTAAACAAAGGGGATACTCATTTTATACTTCAATAAATATTGCCAAATTCCCCTACTTAGAGGTTAAGCAATTTTATTTGTACTGTAAATGCAAGTGTAGGCATCATTCCTCTCCTCGGTAATGTTATGGATCATTTGTTCTTTGCTAAACTTATGAGTAAAAAAAAAGGTTAAATGTATAATCGATTTTCGTAGGTTTAAACATTTTTATATTTCATTTCTTTGTCCAACTTTCCATTTTATTATTGGTCTTTTTTCCAGCTTTGAATAAAGTCTTTAACTTTTTTAAATGTTGTAAATATTTTATCCTTAACTTTTGAAAAAAAATTTATATAAACTACTAAGTAATATAATGTAAAAATAAAATGAAATATTTAGAGTATATAGGTTGATGAATTTTGACAAAAGTATGCATCTGGGTAACCAAATCTAGAATCAATGAATAGAACATTTTTACTACTTCAGAAGATACTTATTTTAGTTAATTTGTATGCTACAACAAAAATACCACAGACGCGGTGGCTTAAAAAATAAACATTTATTTCTCAGAGTTCTAGTGGCTGGGAAGTCTGAGACCAAGATGGCCCTATGGTTGGGTTCTGGTGAAAGCCTCTTCCTGGTTTGCAGGCAGCTGTCTTCTCACTGTCTCCTCACATGATAAGAAGAGAGAGGGGGCTCTGTTCTCATCTTCTTTAAGGTCACTTAAAAGGCTCTGTTCTCATGACGTCATCTAAATCTAATCAACTCTCAAAGGCTCCACATTTAAACACATGATCATGATGAGGGATCAGGTTTCACCATAGGAATTTTGAGGGGACACAAACATGCATCTGTAACAGTACTTTTATGCTACTACCCCAGTATAAGAATGTTCACCACAGCTTTATTCATAATATTCAAAAACTAGAGGAAAAATATAACCCAACTATTCAGCATCCAAATTGTCAATATGTATATTGATTTTTTTTCCCTTAGCTATACATCTTATTTTCCTGCTAATTTGTGAGTTTAATTTTTATTGTGCGCTTGGTATAATGTCTAAAATTGTAGTAGATACTGAAATATGTATTACATGAATTTTGTTTATAAAATAGCTTTCTTCAAACTTTAATAATTGAAGTACCCAAGAATTAGAAATTATTTGAATAGGTTGTATACATACTAAATTTCCATGTTAAAATGATATCTATCTATCTATCTAAATGTGGTGGCATGACAAGTTACTATCATAAGTAATCTTTAGGGTGTGAAAAATAATAGTATTCAGATTTGTATACACTTGAGTGTAAAGAAACCTCTTAATCTCTAATGCCTATTAAGTATTTATCTGCTGAATACAACATCTGGGTCCCTCAGCAGCAGTGGTTTTGACTGTCATTATTTTCAGAGTACTGGTCACACTTTTTTGTTTCCCTGGATAACTCATATTAATTCTAGTTGTTGAAAGCTAGTCATTTTAGATAAAGAATTCTGGATTATATTCTCTGTGTTTGTTTCATTGTTTTTATGTTCCTTGATTTGTTAATGTTTTCAGTAACTTTATTTGTCTAAATCTACCCAGTCTCTCCGTTCTACTATGTGTGGCCACTGATCAGTTTGTGGTTACTATTATTGTTAACCTTATTTTAATTTTGAAACTTTGGGATTTTAGGGGTAGCCTAGGATGAGTTTTAGTGGTTTTAGTCTACATTGCTTAGTTGTTGACCCACAACTGATTAGCATTTGTGATCATTTTCAGCCAATTAGTGCTTCAACTTTTTCTGATGGATCTAAGACTAGATTGGAGAGACTACTTTGATTTAAAGCAGTTTTAAGGTCCTTAGTTAACTACTGTTGTGTGGATAGTTTGAACACTCTATGAGTTCTCCTCTGTGTATATGCACAAGATATCATGGGTGTGGAGGGCTTATTAGTTTGAGATTGGACTTCTAATAAAAAGTATGCTTCCTCCATTTTCTCATTTTCTTTTCTGGTGACTTAGTATACACATAGATGGGCATTAGGCCCTACACATAAAGAGGTACTGTTCCATGAGTCACCATGTGGAGAAGAGCTAGTCAGTAACCAGGATTTGTACATGACTGAGAGAAAACTCATTTGTTTACTCTCGTATATTTTATGCTTCACTTGTGCCAAGACCTACCCTTTTCTAATACACTTGCAACATAGCTTTGGCAATTGGTTTAATATTTACAATTTGAAGGGATAACAAAGAGAACATTTTTCACACTTTTAAAATTGATACACCATGCTTTTGTATCATGTATTATGTTGTATTTGGAGGGACTTTTTACATAGAAATTTTTAAATCTAGGGGAAACTATAACTGGAAAAAATTTAAAAGAGCAATATTTTGACATCAGACTGTTATAATTTTAATTAAATGTAGTTCCATACTTTGTATAAGTATATAAAAGTTAGTTGGCTGCAGAAATATGTCTCACCTTATTCAAATAAATTATCTGGGAGTGAGTGATTCAATTTAGCTATTTGCAAGGAATTTATGTTTCATACATAGACATCCTACAGCTTTAATGCTGCAGTTGATAAAATATGGTAAGAAAAGCATAGGCAATTCAAAATAACTTTAAAACTTCATCTCCTTTTATTTCTCTGTTAAAATATTAAACAATTTATGTTCAATGAATGATATATCTTCAATATTTATATACTTCTAGAGAGGAATCTCTTGAAGGTATTTAAAACTGTTGTAGTGAAACTAAATATAAACAAAAAATATGCTAAATCCATAGTTAATAACAGTTTCAAATAATATTGAATATTATATTATTCAGTCTTCTACAACAAAAGTATTTTCCTTTCTAATCTTTATGTGTCCACTTGCACTCATAAATACTACCCATTTGTATTACAAATTCCGATATAAACAAAAAGGATCATGTTGAGACGTTCCAACTATTTACCATAAGTATTCAGTTTCAACAGAATAAAAACTGCCCAAGGTTTCTTTAAATAGAATATAAATTATATCATCCATATCAGATTCATAAAATATCAGGCTTATCCCTCTGAACTTTGAAACCATAACAAGTGCCCCTATATGTGTGTACTCTGTTTCTTAAATTACAATAGGCATAGAGGATTACATTTTATATCCTCCCACATTTTATAATTTGTTTGTAATTGGCAGTTGCCTGACAGTCGAGTCCAAAATTTCATTGAGAGAAGAGATAATATTGTTGTATTATGTACCCTACATCTAGTAAAATGAAGTAAATAGGCAGTTTTATTTATGTTTTACTTTAATTTTGATGACTCATTTTTAATTATTTGCTCAATTTTTCTCTCCTTAATCTCTAAATATTGAGAACAAGAACTATTTAAGCTTATGATGCAAGTCTCTCCTGAATATTATAAAAGTCTTAGTTTTCAAGATTCTGTAGATGCCTCAGTGTGTTGCCACAGACCCTGTTGTAAGGCATTCTTTTATTCGCATTTTACCTTTTCCAAACTAGACACTAAAAACTAGAGATAAACAGCAGTTTTACCATATCTAGGACTCAGGCACAAATCCTCTCTGCCTTCTAGCCGATATCTAAACCAATATATCAATGAAGTATTTTGTTTCAAAGACTAGTTTTCACAGCAAAACTTTGACAGCATTAATTCAATAGAAAAATGTTTAGTTTCTTTTTTTTTTTAATTTTTATTTATTTCTAGGAGAGACAGAGAGAGACAGTGTGAGCAGGGGAGGGTCAGAGAGAGACGGAGTCACAGACTGAAACAGGCTCCAGGCTCTGAGCTGGCAGTCAGCACAGAGCCCGATGCGGGGCTCGAACCCACGAACCGTGAGATCATGACCTAAGCGAAAGTCGGACGCTTATCCGACTAAGCCACCCAGGTGCCCCTAGAAAATGTTTAGTTTCTAAGAAAGATCTCACCCTTAAACATGGAAACTGCTTTGCAAGGACATATTTATTGATAGTCTTTAAATTTCTATACAGGAGCATCAGAATATCTCCTCTGAGCATATACTTTCACACTAAAAAATATTCAGCTTTTTAGATGATTTCTATCTTCTGGATATCTATGACCTTCCTTTTTTTTTTTTTAACGTTTATTTATTTTTGAGAGACAGAGAGCGTGAGCAGGGGAGGGGCAGAGAGAGAGGGAGACAGAGAATCTGAAGCAGGCTCCAGTTGCTCCAAGCTGTCAGCTCAGAGCCCAACACGGGGGGCTCAAACTCACAAACTGTGAGATCATGACCAGAGCTGAAGACAGACACTCAATCGACTGAGCCACCCAGGTGCACAATATCTATGTCCTTCAGGGTGAGTCACCTCTAAACACAGATTTTGATGGCAATCCATCTTTGACTAAAATATCTAACTGGATCACAAGTCTCTGCCAATTTTTGTATCTTTTGGTGTATTTAGTTGAAAACCCTATAGTTATCCATCATCTAAAAAACTTTTCCTACATGTAGTTTATAAAATCTTACTGAACCCTCTGTAGCTACACTTTTTTTTCTTTTTAATTTTTTTTAATGTTTATTTATTTTTGAGAGAGACAGAGTGTGAGTTGGGGTGGTGCAGAAAGAAAGGGAGACACAGAATCCCAAGCAGGCTCCAGGCTCTGAGCTGCCAGCACAGAGTCCAGCACAAGACTTGAACTCAAAAACAGATCTTGTCATGAACAGAAGTTGGATGCTTAACTAACTGGGCCACCCAGGCTCCCCTACACTTTTGAAGTATATGTAAACTAGTAGTAAACAAGCACATTCAGGGATTACAGTTCAACTTTGTATTATGTTAATACCCAAGGTAAGAAGAGATGATACCAAATAGAATAAAAAAATAACATTTTCCAAATGTAATATTTGGAAAATATTAACAGTGTTCTTTATATAGTCCATTAGTTAAAGCTTAAGTAATACACAAAGGCAATTAGAAAGTGTTTGGGGTTGCCTGGGTGGCTCAGTCTGTTAAGCATCCAACTCTGGCTTAAGTCATGATCTCACAGTTTTTGAGTTCAAGCCCCACATCAGGCTCTGTGCTGACGGCCCAGAGCCTGGAGCCTGCTTCAGATTCTATGGCTCCCTCTCTCTGCCCCACCCCAGCTCACATTCTGTCTCTCTGTCTCTCTAAAATAAGTAAACATTAAGAAAACTTTTTTAAAAAGAAAGTCTTTGGCACTGAATATGAGTATAGAACATATGAAATGTGTGGAATACTAAAAAAACTATATAGCCACATACCAAAATAACTAAAAATCATGACATAGACCTTACACCCTTCACAAATATGAACTCAAAATAGACTATAGGGATCCCTGGGGGGCAGGGCTGATTAAGGGTTTGACTCTTTATTTTGTCTCAAGTCATGACCTTGTGGTTCATAGAATCAAGCCCCACTGGGACTCCTCCCTGTCAGCATATAAAGCCTGCTTGGAATTTTCTCTCTCCCTCTCTCTTTGCCTGCCCTCTCCCCGCTCAAATAAATAAACTTAAAAAAAGAGTTAAATTTTTTAAACATGGATTACAGAGAAAAAGACAAATTTAAAAAATGGATTACAGACCTAAATCTAAAACACAAACTATAAAACTCATAGGAAATGACAAACTAGAAGACCTAGATGACCTTGAGAATGATGATAACTTTTTAGATATAACATCTAAGGCAAAATCGAAGAAGTAATAGGTAAGCTGATCTTCATTAAAATTAAACTATTCTGCTCGGCAAAAGACAATGTCAAGAGAATTAGAAGATAAGCCACAGAATAGAAGAAAGTATTTGTAAAAAAACATATCCATAAAAGGCTGTCATCGAACATATACAAAGAACCCTTAAAACTCAACAAGAAGAAAACAATTTGATTTAAAAAGGAGCCAAAGGCCTGAGTAGACATCTCACCCAACAGGATATACATAGATGGCAAATAAACATGTAAGATGTTCCAATTGTATATCGTCAAGAAGTGCAAATTAAAACAAGATAGCACTGTACAACTTTTAGAATGGCCAAAATCCAACCTGCTGACAGCACCAAATTCTCATGAGGATGTGCAGCAATTGGGGTTTTTATTCATTGCTGATGGAAATGTAAAATGATATAGCTACTTTGGCAGACAGTTTGGCTGTTTATTACAGACTATATACTATTACCATACCACCCAGCAATCATGCCTCTTGGTATTTACCCAAAGGAGTTGAAAACTTATAGTCTCACAGAAACTTGCACACACATGTTTAGAGCAGCTTTATTCATTATTGCCAGACTTCAAAGCAACCACAGTGTCTACTGGTAAGTGAATGGATAAATAAACTGTGGTATATCTAGAAAATGGAAATTATTCACTAAAAAAGTGAAACTTCAAGCCACAAAAAGTCATGGAGGAAACTTAGATGAATATTATTTAGTAAATGAAGCCAATCTAAAAAGGTTATATACCATGTCATTCCAAACATATGACATTCAGGGAAAAGCATAATAATGGAGATGATAAAAAAAATCAGTAATTGCAAGGGAGAGAGCTGAATAAGGAGAACACAGAGGATTTTTAGAGCAATTAAATAGTCTGTATGGTATTATAATGACAATACATAGTATTATATGTTTACACAAACCCATGGAATATACATCATCAAGAGTGATCCATAATGTAAACTGTGGATTTCAGTAATTATGATTTTCCTCAGTTTTAACAAATGTACCACTCTGGTGGTGGATGTTGATTATAGGAGAAGCCGTGAATATGTCAGGACAAGTGGGTATATGAGAAATATCTGTATCTTCCTCTCAGTTTTGCAGTGAACCTAAAACTGCTCTAAAAATTCATCTTAGAGAAGTGTGGGATACAGGTAAGTTAGTGACTTGAGAGAAATTTATAACTTTAATTGTGTATGTTAAAAAAAATGTATAAAAATACAATGTTAAGCTGTTGTGTCAATAAGATAGAATAACTACTGCTATTAAAACCAAAGAAAGCAGAAAAAATTAATAATATATAAACTAAAATTGGAAACAAACATAAGGGAGATAAAATCAACAGTCAAAAATTGTTTCTTAAAAGAATAATAAATTGATAAATCTTCAGAGTCATTCACAACTTTGAAAACCTAAATTGAAAAACCAACAATAAGATACCATTTCAAGCCCTCCTACATTACAAAGAGAATTACAGAAAGGAATTTATGTAAATATATCTCCAAATCCAGACAAAATGGATATATTTTTGAAAAAAAAACTCTTATCAAAACTGACAGAAGACATAAAACATATGGGTAATCTCATAGGTGTTAAAATTTTAATTAAAAACATTCTCCATGTAGAAGAACTATAAACATTGAAAGAAGACCTAATACCAGCCTTAGTTCTATTCTGAGACCAGTATAACTCTAATACATTACACATATATGAAGACTAAAGGAAAGTATACCCCATCAACATAAGTGCAAAAACTCATAAAATATTAGCAAACTGAATTGTCAGTATGAATACAATAAATACATTTATTCCAAAAATGCAGATTTTGTTTATTTGAAAACCAAAGTGATTATCATTAAATACAAAATAAGATATAGAAAACATGTTAATTATCCCAAAACGGTTTATTTGATTGAGCTGTCATGTATTAAAAGACAGCAGACAGATTGTTAATCTGGTAAATGAATGACATTTTACAAAATCACACTCAATGTTGAAATATTTACTTGCCTTGTGAGGTCTGGTGCAAGGATACCCAGTATGTAAATATTTTATCACAGACTCTATTAAGAGTTATGGAATAAATTATTTAATATATGAATTGGACTACACATCAGTGGGAAAAACTATAGATGTGAACGTGTGAAAGATGGGAATTGGAAGATTAAAGATATCAACAATCTGTCTATCTGAGACCAGAAAATGTAATCACAAAGAAGAGCCAGAAAGGGAGGACTGGAAGAGCAGTCTAGAAGAAATTGTTGCATCTGAGGATCAACAGCGAAGTATCTTGTGTTTAGCAAGAGAACCCTTTTTCAGCAGGCTTAGTTGGCAAGAAGATCTGTACACATAATGGTGATTAAGGACAAGCTTGAATCTATTGGGCATTTCTGCATCTATTTGTTAGCAGATATAACACTGTGAACATTCAGAGAGTACAGTCTTCTGCCTTCTGTCTGCCTTGCAACTCTCAAAGTAGTTATTTCGACCAAATTTTACTTGGGATACTACATGGAAGGGAGTTCTGGGGAATATAGCTCTTGTTTAGTTAAAGTGACAATAGAATGACCCAGTCTAGAGATTGCTGTTGTCACATAGTATCATTCAAAACTATTTTTCTTATTAAACTGTGTGCACATTAACACATAATAAACACTTAAGCAATCAAATGAAATCATTATCTTCAAAGACATCTAAGAGACTATTATTAAGATAATCAAGATAAAAAGAAATGCTAAGAGGTAACTCTTATCTTTGGGGAAGTATATTAGCCAAATTAAACATAATAATAATTGCAGTGCTACAAAATAAAATGAAAGAAATCTTCCTAAAAGAAACACACAAAAACAAAAAGACCAACAATTTAGGTCGAATGGGATCAAAACATTTGAGAATAAATTTTTTAGTTTGTACATCTTGTTAAAGTTATGTTAATGTTAATGAAAGTAGGAAACAAAAAAATGAATAGTTGGGGAAAATTTCTAGAATGCAAGAATTTCTCAAAAGCATTGATTGTCTTCTTGAAAAAAAAAAAAGGCAAGAGAATCCTTATAATGTTTAGGAATACAGGAAAAAGGAGTCTAAAATTTCCTGGAGTGTTAAACATAATCACATACAATGAAACAGAATTACAATCATGTCAATTCTCTGAGTAGCAATTTTAGAAGATTGATGATTTGGATTATGCCTTTAAAATTCTAAGAAAAAGTATTTCTACTGTAGAATTCCTATTTCAAGCTCCAAACTTTATCCATTTTCAGGGTAAAAGAGGGATAGTTTCTGACATATGAGTTCAAAAATGTTCTTGCACTCAGTCATTTCTTAGGAGCTAATAGATTTGATTTAGCAAAGCAAGGGGAAAAATAAGAAAGTGTGCAATTGTCAGGTCTGTGAAGAACTAGACCCAACACAGAGGAAAGGTGAAGGTAGTATCTTCAGATTATAATAGTAAATGTTTCCAAGAGAGAAATACATAAATTGAAAATCTGTCATGTCACATAATTATCATTTGTGTGTGTATGTGTGTATATGTGGTGATAATTTTTAACATATACTTTTAAAAACTTTTAAATATATAATACAGTACTATTAATTACAGTTACTATACTGTGCATTAGATACCCAGAGTCTATTCATCTTATAGTTAGAATTTTGAACCTTTTAACCAATGTCTCCCCATTTCCCCAATCCATAGCCTCTGGCAACCACCATTCTATTCTCTGTTTCTATGAGTTGGGTTTTTTCAGATCCTAGTGTGAGAACATATAGTATTTGTCTTTGTCTGTCTGATTTATTTCAGTATGCATAATGTGCTCACAGTCCATCCATGTTGTCACAAAATCAGGATTTTTCTTTTATATGGCTGAATAATATTTCGTTTTGTGTGTGATGTGTATGTATATACCTATATATGTATATACATGTACATAAATATATACACATAAACACACATTTATACGTATTTACATATATGTATTTTCTGTATGGCTCTTTTGGCTATTTGGCTATTCTCTATATTAGAGATAGAAATATTAATAGATAAACTAATAGCCTAGTTTAGTTCCTTGCTTTCACTGAGCAATCCTATTAATTACTTACCGCCAACATCTCCATTGTTTCTGACAGCACTCTTAGGCTTCAATTTCCTACATTCTGTTCTACTTAAAGTCAATTTTCCTCTCTCCCTGAGCCAAATCTCTGAGTCAGTGCTCTGGAGTTGGGTATGTCAGTGGTGGTCTGCTTCTCTCATACTGATACCTCGACTTGATAAACAGAACGCTGGTGAGAGTAGTAGCCTCTGGTCTTCCTAGATGGCTTCACCAAGTTTGGGACCTTTGTCCTATAAATGAACTAAGCTGAAGGCAATCAAGCGTTCAGTATTCTTGGCTTGCCATGCCTGCCTGAGGTACAGCTTCTCATTAGGCATAAAGATAGATAGAGGCATTCATACCTTTCAGGTATAATCACCAAGAATATAGATTCTCCAACACTCGAAGAAGGGTGATGAGAAATGTTGACAGCTTTTCCCTCCCAGGGAGATACCATAGCGATGAACTGGAGCTGGGGATATTGTAAGTAGATCTTCCTGGCAATGTTTGCTTGGAATGGAGCTTCTCTTCTACTTGCTTGTGGGGGAGGGTGAGTAAGAGCAACTCGCAGGTCCAGTGCCACAGATCTCACTGTTCTTAACAAGATTTACTAGATTATCTCAAATATATAAATGTTTATTCATTTGTTTTATGTCTTTAGGAAAATTTCCAGAGACTTCAGTTTTTAAATTATTGTTTTCCAGTTATATCTATTTCACTAAGATTTGAGTCCAAGAACCTCCTCATTCTAGAAGTGGCTCTTCCACCACCTGGGAGTTTAATTGCTGGTTTTGTGATAAGAGTTTCATTACTGTGTTAGGTTATGCATTCTGTGGGGAAATAGTCCTTAGTACTTCTTTGAATGACAAGAAGTCTCTCATATATCTTTATAATAAGAATCTGTGGAGAGAATTAATTAATTATAAGAAATTCTCTAATTTCTTTGCTAATTAATACTGTGGTGCAATTTATGCTTAATGGAATTTTAAAAAACTACATTATGTGAATATATGTGCAAAGCAAGAGAGACAAATAATACTTCAGCCATTTCACAGGTCAGATTTCCATAGATACAAATATAGGATACTCCATTAGCTCATGGATACAGTCACTTATTCTAAGAGGGACAGAATTTAAGAAAACATGAATTTTCTTCTTGTTTTAGGTCACCTTGTTTCATAAATTAAATCTAGGATATTTTTAAAAACACTGGTAGAATGTTCTCCGTCTCTCTTTAAATAATTTTAGTTTCTCCTGGATTTTGCTATTAATTTGTGAATCTAGACGTTCAGCATCATTGTAAAGCTTTTTTCTGGTGAGAAGTTATGAGTTACTGGCTATGAGCTACTGAGTATAGTCTCTTTTGAACCCCACATTTCATTTTTTAATAACACCACATGGTAAAATTATTTATTAATTTATAAAAAATTGATGAGTCTGAGAAAAACATTATTAATCATAGCTGGGAATACAGAGAAAAAAATAAGTTCAATATAAAAACATTTGAACACCATACTTAAATTGAAGTGGCAAGGAATGCCAATGAAGTTCCTCAGTAAATCTAAATATTCAATAATGACAAAATTAATACATGACAATGGAGTACCATAAGTAAAAAGAATGAATGAAATAACAACTACCTAAAGAACATTAACTGAATCTCATAAACAGAAATTTGAATAATGGGGTCAAAAGTAAAAAATATATATATAGTATGATTTTATTCATAAAGTGTTCAAAACAAGGCAAAGTATACAATGTGATCTATAAAAATCATTAATAAATCATTTAAGTAAAAGGAAAACTAAGGGAAGGATTTTCAAATGTCCTACAATAGTCACATGTAGGGCATAGAGAAGTTATTTACAGAGTATTAAAGAGAGTGTTTTATTATCAAAACTTCCCTTTGACTATAATGTTTTAAATTCTTCATTGGCTTTATACAATCTTTGCATATGTAATGTATATTTGACCTACAGTATGTAAAACATTTTAAAAGGAGAAGTTATATCTAATCTTTGGAGTCATTTGGAAGAATGCAATACTGAGAAACTTCATGTCTAATGACATTTTGACACACTAGCAGGAATTTTTGGAAGCAAACAAGGAGAGTGCCAATTCATACTGCGCTCCTACTTAATCCCCACTGTGTTAAAACCTCATTTTATGGCCCCATGTGTATTTACAAGTACAATTTTGTTTTTGTGATTACAATATTGTCTCCGTAGTTTTACGCCTTTGAGTTAGAAGGTATGTCCTTAATTGTGTTTTCTTTCCTCAGAAAGGCATCTGCTTTTATGAAACGGGAACACATTAGTAAAGCATACATACAGTGAGGGCTTAATTAGGCTATTTATTTTGTAACCACGCTCCCAAATTGTTCTTGAGAGAACAGACCAAACTCTTAAAAACCTAAACTTTAAAAACAAAGGCATATTGGTGAGGTATCAGGTTTTCTTTCAGGTAACTAATTTTCAAAGTGTAATTCATTGTCAAGAGACATGATTTTTAGTTCTTTTCAAATGTGCGTGTATTTGGGTGTCATTTTGTACTTCCTTTTACAAGATTATAAAGTTCTTCACTGTAGGGATGTGTCCTTTTTATTTGCATTTTGACCTAACAATGATGTTTGAATTTAAAATGAAGTTACATTATTTTTAGAGACAAACTGAACAGAAATGCAGAGGGACATCCGTGAGCCTTTCTTAGTCTTCCACTCACAATAATTCTTTGTTTTCCCAAAACAGAGATATGAAATTTCTTTGTGGGTCAGAGTTGCCTACGGCAGTGCTGCCTAGCAGAAATATCAGCTGTGCATATAGTTTTACGTTTTTTAGTAGCTACATTAAAAATGTTTTAAAAAATCAGGTCCAGTTTGTTTTAGTAATAGATTTTATTTAACCTATTATATCCAAATATTATAATTTCAACATATAATCCATACAAAAGCTACTGAGTTATTTTACATTACATTCCGTACTAAATTTTAAAGTATTTTATACTTACAGTCCATCTTAATTTGAACACTAAACATTCAGTAGAAATACTGTATCTGTATTTAAATTTTATAAAAATATATAAAAAATAGTTACATACCCGTTGTTTCAAAAAGACATATATTTTCCAATAACTGAATTAAGTATATAAAATTATTTTTGATATTTGCTCCAGTCTCATAAAAGTAGTCTATCATATGTAGAAGAATAGATTGAACTTTGAAGCAAAATTATACCAGTTTCAAAACTAGATATTTTTATAAGTAAATTCACGAACTCTTGTTTCAACTTAATATTATTAATATTAAACATAAAAATATATCATGAATTGAGAGGCACATGGGTGACTCAGTTAAGCATCCTCTTCATCTCAGGCCATGATCTCACAGTTTTTATGTTTGAGCCCCTCGTCAGGCTCTATGCTGACAGCTCAGAGTCCGGAGCCTGCTTCAGATCCTGTGTCTGTCTCCCTCTCTGTCTGTCTCTCTCTTGCTTGCACTCTGTCTCTGTCTCTCTCTCTCAAAAATAAATAAATATTAAAAATTTTCTAAAAATAACTAAACAAATGAGTAAATAAAATAATTAAAAATAAAAATATATCATGAATTGAAAAATTTATTAGTACCAACAAAGTATTCTTCATTTTTTTCTTTTAGACACATAGTCAGTTTTTATAATTCTGTTTATTACAATGAAATTGTTTGCAGTTTGGTCTTTGTCTGCAGTTTGGTCTCCTGCGTAATGTATAAGAACTTTATTGTTGATTTATATTGTAAAAAATATTAATGCCAACTTAAATATCTGAACTTTTCTAGCTTGGTCACATATAAGCTTTTCCTTTCCTTATATATTCAGATTTAGCTTGTTCATTAGCAGTGTGATAGTGAGAAATATAAACTGTATTACCATTAGATTATTTATTTGATCATTAAATATTCTGCAAGCATTATTTGACTTTAAGGAAATAATTTTTATTTTAATGTTTATTTTATTTATTTTTACAAAATTTTTAATGTTTATTTTTTGAGAATGAGAGACAGAGTGCAAGAGAGGGAGGGGCAGAGAGAGAGGGAGACACAGACTCTGAAGCAGGCTCCAGGCTCTGAGCTGTCAGCAAAGAGCCCATGCTGGGCTGGAACTCATGGACCGCGAGATTACAACCTAAACCAAAGTCCCACATTAAACCACCTGAGCCACCTAGCTGCCCCTACGTTTATTTTTGAGAGAGAAAAAGAGTGACAGAGAGCATGAGCAGGGGAGAGGCAGAGAGAGAGAGAGACCAAGAATCCAAAGCAGGCTCCAGGCTCCTACTTTTCAGCACAGAGCCCCAACGGGGGGCTGAACCCACAAGTGGTGAGATCATGACCTGAGCGGAAATCAGACGCCAAACCGACTGAGCCACCTAGGCTCTCCTGATTTCAAACAAACCTTAAATGGAGTTAACAATACAATAATTCTTTATAAAACTCTTTCACAGCTTACCAAAATATTTAAACTTTTCTATATTTCTACAGTTTGATTAACTGGACATTATTTCTTGCGTTTGCATGTACATACTGAACAATTTAAAAAACTGCATGCATGTCACTTTTCATAGTCTCATTCAAAAAGTATATACAAATTTTAGTTTTCAGTATATACCACGTAGTGGACCATAACAATAATGGAAACATTAGTCTCTTGTTTATAAATTCCATTTATCCAGATTTTCTTTTTTTAATGTTTTTAATTATTGAGACAGAAACAGAGCATGAGTGGGGGAGGGGCAGAGAGAGAGGGAGACACAGAATCCGAAACCGGCTCCAGGCTCTGAGCTGTCAGCACAGAGCCTGATGTGGGGCTCAAACCCACGAACCGTGAGATCATGACCTGAGTAGAAGCTAGAGGCTGAACCGACTGAGCCACCCAGGTGCCCCATTTATCCAGACTTTCTACCTAATGTAGCTGAAACATCGTCATGGAGTTTTTCCTTTTTTTTTTTTTTTTTTCACCTGAGGCTGGAATTATTTTTGACAAATGCAAAAAAATTAGGGCATATGTCTGACACCAATTAAATTATTTAATTATAAATTCATGACTTTTTTCCATAAATTTGGAAGTTCTTTAAGAAAAAAATGTATCCAAAGGATTAAAGAAGCAGTATCTGTCCTATCACATAACTCATTTAACTTTAAAGTGAAAAAAAACTTGCTATTTTTCAGATTGGGAATTTGTTGTATTTTGAAACCACCAGAAAACTCATGTGAGAAATAGGTTGGTGGCTTACTGAAGAAGTTTTTCTTTTAAAAAGTCCTTATAATTTTCTAACAAAATTTTCATAACTGAAATAGCATTTTTTTTTTTTACCACCTCTGCCTTTACAGAAATGATGGTCTTTTATATGTGACAGGTTGAGGTAAGCCAAGGCCCCGAGCTATTCAATCAAATATTAATCTGGTTGTTGCTGTGGAGATTTTTGCAGATGTAATGTAATTAATGTCACTGGTTAGTTGAGTGTAAGGGAAGTTATCCTGTTTAATCTTGCTGGACCTGAATCATTCAGCTGGAAGACCTTAAAACGTGTCTGAGACATGGAGACAGAGCAGAACAGAAAAAGAGACCGAAAATCCATCGGTAGACAGTAGCTTTTACCTGTACCGGTAATTGTAAATTCCAGTCTGTGGGTATTCCGTTCCTGATTGGTCTGCATTTGGATTTAGACTTGCTTAGCCAGCTGTCACAGTTAACGTAAGGAAATTCTTTTCCTTTTCTATCTCCTAATCTCTCCCTCTCCTATTCCCATTCTTCTTCTTTCTCTCTCTTTTTCTCTTTCTCCCTTTCTTTTTTCTCTCTGTCTCTCTCTCTTTCCTCTTTTCCTCTTTATGCATATATGTATATATCTATTTATCTATATCTATGTATACACATACACATGCAAGCATATTGTATATGTATAGTCTCTATCTCTCTTAGATATAGATATAGATGTAGATAAAGATATAGATATATAGATACACAGATACACACACACATACATATATATACATCCTCTGTTTCTCTAGTAGAACCATGACTGATGCAACAACATAGGAATGTTTTCAATTTTATCCAAGAATTGAAACCATTTTGTAGCTGGCTAAAGTTACAGGCTCAGATATAATTAACAATTATTTTTAAATTATTTGTTGGATATTTAATTTTGATTTTAGATAAGTTTGTCATTGCTTTCTGTCTGTTGAGAAGAATCTTCTAACAAATTTGCTATACATTTGGTAAAGTCTCAATATTTTCCTGTTATACATTTAAATATTTTAAACAATTATCATAAAGCTCTTTTGCTTTGTTCTACTGCATCAAATTTCAATTGTCATCTGTACCAAAGTTCGTACATACCTACTTCCATTTATTTTCTTATCTTTTACAGTTTTATATAGTTTTAGTAGCTTCATCAGCACCACTTCACCTTGCATCCTACCGTTGGTCTATTTTGTTGAAAAATACTTTCATATATTTTAACCAAAATAATATGTATTTCCCTTTTAATTGCCAATTATAATTTACAATGGCATCATTGTAGCTTATGCTACGTTTGTAAAATATTCACACAAACACATTGCAGCGGTACATCATTGTATAGAAAAATATGCAGCCTGAATGTATTTACATTGATTGATTTTGTGATACATTTATATGTAATGATAGAAACAATGCAGGTCCACAATAATACAACAATAATATCTTACGTGATTCAGCAGTTAAAGGGAAATGCATTTCTAGCAAAACTGTAAATTTCCATTTGTTTAATAAAAATTACATTCCGTTTTTAAATTTATATTAAGTAAACTAAAATTAATTATTCTGTTCCTCCATCATAGTGGCTATATTTCAATTGCTCAGTAGACAAATATAGTTACTGGCTACATTACTTGATAATTCAGTCTTATACCGTAAACTTAGCTTCTTATAACAACACTTGGTAATTTAAGAGCTGATTGAATTTTCACTCCCAACTTCGTATACAACAATCAGCATTGTCAAAAGAATGGAATCTGGAATCATACTTCCAAGAATCAAATCCAAATCTGCATATAGGATATGATGAATGGAGCTCTTCAAAATCAGTGAGAATATAGACTATGAAAAAATGCACTATGTTTTACAGCAGTTAGCTATCTATTTTATTAGGGGAGGGAATAATTGTGAATAATTGCATTCACATATATAAATTTCTATTCAGTATCAGACTATTAATAAATCAATTAACAAACTGATGAAAATATGAAAAGATAATGGAAAACCATGTTTAAAACCTTGGAGAAGGTTATAATTTGTTAATTTAAAAAGGCAAGCTATAAAATAAAAGAAAAATGTATTTCCAGTAGCAGGAAATATACTATTGATCCCAGAATATTAAAAACTAAGCACTGTTGTGAATGACTTAATACCAATACATATGATAACTTACTTAAATGGACAATTTTCTAGAAAAGGCACTACCAAATCTCAATGAAGAAAAACACTGATAACCCATATACTCATATATTTTTAAAAATATTTAAATACATAATTCACAATATTTCCATAATCAAACTGCCAGATTGCTTTATTGTTGAATGTTACCAAATATTTAAGAAATAAATTCTACACAAAAATTTCCAGAAATAGAAAAGAACACTTCCTTTAATCATTGTATAAATTCACTTTATCTTGATATCAAAACTCGGCAAAAATAATATAAGCAAAGGAAATTGAAGACTGATATCCCTCATGAACATAAATGTAAATATCCTTAATGAGGTATTAATAAGTCAATTCTAGAAATTTATGAGATCATATAATCAAGTCAGGATTACTCTAGGAATGCAAGATTCATTCAACTCTCAAAATGGAATTGTTTTTCATTATATGAACTGACGAAAACAATTTAGGAAGATACTGAATTTGTTGGGTCATGCTAAGCCAGAGATACCTGTGAAAAGAAGTTAAGTAGTCAGGATATTAGAGATGTAGAACTCAGAGAAGAAGCTTGAAAAGGCGATATAAATATGATAAATATATATAAATGATTTATCTAAAATGGATGTGGTTTAAATTAGTTAACAAAAGTGCTCAGAATAAGAATAAGAGGACTTAGATCAGAATTATTAAGATGACCAAAAGTAAGAGAAATATGACAAGGTAGAAACTCTGAGAGGAAGCCATATTGAAATAGAAAAACAACAGCAACAACAACAACAAACTAAAATACTAATCTCTTGAAGTCTACTAAAGATAACATTAACATTTCAAAAGAAAGGAAAAATCAAATACTTTTTTAACGCTGCTGAAGTGTCAGGTGAAACAGTAAATAAAAATAAATAAATAAATAAGGCTGCTATTTATGTGATTATGTAGAAAACAATAAAATTTAAGGAAATCTATTTCAATAGAATGATGTTGTAGAATAATACTTCCTTAAATATTAAACAGTAAAGCCAATTATTATAGAATTAAATATCACCAAACAGACATATAAATTCAAAATTACTTATTAAAACAGTGAGATCAAGGGGCATGGACAAGACCCAATGCAGAGACCTAGATCAGTATGAATACATGGTTGTGGATGGGAGATAATACCATGTTTGAGTCCCTGGCTTATACTTCCACACTTTCTCAATTGGCTGAGATGTCTACACTTTCTCAAATTGAACAAAGAAGAGATGAGATAGCAGTGGCAAATATCATCAAGTGCTCATGGTTATAAGAAGTTTTTCTAGAGCCACAGTGAATTATTAAATGCTAAAACGTAAGTGAAAATGAATTCATAAGGCAAAAGAAATCATATTTGGTGGGATATGGTTGCGTACAATAAATGCAAACTGAAACTGTAATTTTTTCTCTTACTCTTCATCATAATAGTTTTCAGGAAAACTATCCCCATCAAAAAATGAACAATTATTATAAAACAACTTTCAAGAAACTTATACATTGATGTTGGGGGGAAAAGGCAGGAACAAACACTTGCAAATGGCAGATAAAAATATTTTTCCCAAGATGATTTTCAGTAAAATAGGAGTAGAGTTCAAGGGAAATATTTGTAAATTTCAAAAAAAAAAAAATTCCAGGCTTAATTTTTTTTCAAATAATGACCTATATGACCCCAAACAGAGATTTCTGAGAAAATAGATATTAAAAGAAACAGAGGTAAAAATATAAATATTTTTATAAAAATGTAAATGTTAAGAGTTAAATGGGAAATCAGGAATAATAATGCAAATATGACTCCAAATACAATCAAGAAATTATAAGACTTCACACTGGAAAAGAGAAAACTATACAGTAATTATGGTGTAGATAATAGATGTGGAAGACTACAAAATAAATTAAGTATAAAACTGGTATTCCTGAATAATAAAGAACATGAAACTGAAAAAAAACCCTAAACTAACACTATATATATATATATATGTATATATGTGTATATATATATATATAGTGTTATAGTGTGTATCCTGAGGAAAGCCGAATATTCAGAGAGTGGTCATTACTGGACCTATATAGAATTTTCCTGGAAAACCCTACTCACCAGGCTTTCTTTATTTGATTGCAATCAGAGATATTCCTGAGCTAACAAGTAGTGTTTACTTTGGGTGCATTTTCAGAAACAATCAGCAGCAATTGATTAACATTGCAGCTGCCTCCAACAGTAACAAAAGTTAGAGAAACATACTGACACTTTCATAAAAGTAAAGACTAGGGACTGTGTCCATAGGTGACTTTGAAAAGCTCCAACATATTCCTGGGACTCTAGAAGGCTACTTGCACATGTAAGACTGTGCATGTCCAGAGCTGTGTGTATCCTGAGGAAAGTTGAGAAGGCCCTTAGCTCTCACCTCTAGCTGACTTTGAGTCTCTATGTAGTAAAAAATGAAATCTAACCAGAGCCATAAACTGCCTGAGCAATAAAGATATGCCTTAAGTGCACATAGGGTCCCTTAGCAAATGCCAAAAGACCTATTTATTTGGGGTGTGCCAGGTAATTTCTGTCCAGTCTTTATCTATACACTAAGATAACTGAGCTGGGATTTCAGTAGCTACTGCTAACAAAGAATATAGACTTTACAGAATTAGTTTAGGAAAGCAAATATTTAAAAAAAAAAAAACAGAAATAACAACAAACCCTGTGGTTTCCAGAGTTGTCACATTATATTATTTAAAATTTCAAATATTCAATTAAAAAGATATGAGATATGTAAAGGAACAAATTATGGCCCATACACAAGGAAAAGAAGCAGTCTATAGAAACCATTCTAGAGTCAGCTCAAATATTGGAACAAAACTAAACAAACTGAACAAAAATTAAACAACTAAACAAAATTTAACTTCCCTGTTTTAAATATGTTTTTAAAACCATTTCTAAAGAGCTATTGGAAAATATGAGAATGATGCCTCAACAGATAGAAAATATCAACAAAGATAAAGACATTACAAAA
Source organism: Hyaena hyaena (assembly GCF_003009895.1). Classification (NCBI taxonomy): domain Eukaryota; kingdom Metazoa; phylum Chordata; class Mammalia; order Carnivora; family Hyaenidae; genus Hyaena; species Hyaena hyaena. The sequence continues at coordinate 882,186 of NW_024081280.1, forward strand.
GAGAACCAAATAAAAATGATCAAGTTGGAAATTATAATAACTGAAAACATTACTGAGTACTCACCAGAGTTGAACTAATAGAAGAAATAATTGATGACCTTGAAGATAGGTTAACTTATGTTATTCTGTCTCAGAAATTGGGAGAAAAGAAAAACAAAAAACACCTCAAAGACCCAAATAACTAGCACTACCTACCTACTATCCTAGGCATGATGGACCCTCAGAAGAACACGAGAGGGAGAAAGTAACTGAAAGAAAATTTGAAGAAATAACAGCCTAAAAAGTCCCAAATATGATAAAAATCAGTAATCTCATAACCAAGAAGCTCAATAAAACCCAAGTAGAATAAACTCAAAGAACCATACCTAGACAAACCATAATCAAATTCAAAAATCAAAAACAGGTGAAAATAACCAGATGAAATACCTGTACTCTGAAAGGTGAAAAACATTTATGAAAGAAATTGAAGACAACACAAATAAATGGAAAGACATTCCATGCTCATGGAGTGGAAGAACAAATATTGTTAAAGTATTTATTTATTTATTTTTTCGTCTTTTTTTTTAACATTTATTTATTTATTTATTTTTAAAATATTTTTTATTTATTTCTAGGAGAGAGAGAGACAGCGTGAGCAGGGGAGGGTCAGAGAGAGGGAGTCACAGACTGAAACAGGCTCCAGGCTCTGAGCTGGCAGCCAGCACAGAGCCCGATGCGGGGCTCGAACCCACGAACCGCGAGATCATGACCTAAGCGAAAGTCGGACGCTTAACCGACTAAGCCACCCAGGCGCCCCTTGTTAAAGTATTTATGCTACCCAAAGAGATTTACACATTTAGTGCGATCTCTCTCAAAATACCAACAGAATTTTCACAGAATTAAAATAAACAATCCTAAAACTTGTATGGGACCAAAAAAGACTCTGAATAGCCACAGTGGACTTGGAACGAAAACAAAATGGAGCATCACAATCCTATATTTCAAGTTATACTACAAAGCTTTAGTAATCTAAACAGTATGGTACTGGCACAACAAAAGACACATAGATCAAGGAAACAGAATAGAGAAACCAGAAATAAACCGCAATTATATTGTCAATAGTCAATTAATCTTCAACAAAGAAGGTAAGAATATACAGTGGGAAAAGATGGTCTCTTCAATAAATAGTGCTGGGAAAATTGGACAGCTACATGCTCAAGAATGAAATTGGAACACTTTCTAACACCATACACAAAAATAAACTCAAAATAGATTGAGCACTTAAACGTGAGACCTGAAAACATAAAACTCCTAGAAGAGACTACAGGCAGTAATTTCTCTGATTGACCATAGCAACATTTTTCTAGATGTATTTCCTGAGGCAAGGGAAACAAAAGTAAAATTAAACAATTGGGACACATCAAAATAAAAACGTCAATTTTTGAATTATATAAATTATATAATCAACAAAACTAAAGAAAACCTACTGAATTGGAGAAGATTTTTCCAAGTTAATAGCCATTAAAAGGTTAGTATCCAGAATATATAAAGAACTTAAACAATTGAATACCAAAAACCTCCACAAATAATCCAATTAAAAATGGGCAAAAGACATAAACAGACATTACTCTAAAGAAGACATAAAGATGGCTGATGCATGAAAAGATGTTCAACATTACTCATCATCAAGGAAGTGCATATCAAAATGACAATGAGATATCACTTCACACCGGTCAAATGACTAAAATCAAAAACCCAAGAAACAAATGTTGGCAAGGCTGTGAAAAAAAAGAACATTTTGGCACTGTTGGTGGGAATGCAAACATGTGTGGCCACTGTGTAAAACTATATGGAATTTCTTCAAAAAATTAAAGATAAAATTACCCTATAATAACAACACTACAGGGTATTTACCTCCAAAATACAAAAACACTAATTGAAGGGGATACATGTACCTCTATGTTTATTGCAGCATTATTGGCACTAGCCAAGATACAGAAGCAGCCTAAATGCCCATCAGTTGATGAATGGATAAAGATGTAAAATATATAAATAATGGAATATTATTCAGCCGTAAAAAAAGAAATCTTGCCATTTGTAACAATATAGATAGAGCTTCAGAGTTTAATGCTGAGTGAAGTCAGTTAGAAAAAAACAAATACCATTTGATTTTACTCATATGTGGAATTTAAGACATAAAAGAAATGAATAAAGGGAAAGAAGAGAGAGAGATCGAGAGAGACAGAGAGATCAAGAAATAGACTCTTAACTATAGAGTATAAGCACATGATTACTAGAGGGTAGGTGGGGAGAGGGGAGAGGTGAAATAGGCAAAGGGGATTAAGAGTATGCTTACCTTGATGAGTATGAGGTAATGTATAGAATTGTTATATCACTATATCTTATACATAAAAAAATAACATAACACAGTATGTTAGCTATACTGGAATCGTTTTTTGTTTGTTTTTTTAAAGAAAGAGCATGAGTGTGAGAAAGGGGTAGAGTAAAAGAGAGAAAAAGAGAGAGAGGAAGAATCTGATGCAGTGCTTGATCCCATAGCCATCTGATCATGACCTGAGCCAAAATCAAGAGTTGGATACTCAACCGAGTGAGCTACCCATGCACCCCAGAATCATTATTTAAATAAAATTTAAAAAATAAAGAGCTTCAAATATCAAGAAAAAAACAAAGAGAATGTTGAAAGTAGCAAGAGTACAGCATCTCATCATATAAAGGAGATCTTGAGAATTAACAGCAAACTTCTCAGCAGAAACCATGGAGACCAGAAGATAGTGGGATGGTGTATTTAAAGTGCTATAAGAAAACAGTGTCAAATAAGAATTCTATATCCACCAAAACAAACTTCCAAAATTGTAGGATATTGAGACATTCCAAGAACAAAGTGAGAGAAACTATTGGTACCATACCTACCTTACAGAAAATATTAATGGGAGTCTTTCAAAATGACATGAAAAGATCCTCAGCCATAACTTAAAATTATGTAAAGGAATATGGAGCACAGTTAAAGGTAACTATATAGGTAAATATAAAGAGAATATAAATGTATTTTTTGTTTCTAGCAACTTTATTCCTCCCCAACTATTTGAAAGGAGAAGTGCATAAAGCAGTAATTATAAGCATGTGTTACTAGACATACATAGTATAAAGATGTAAATGTTGTCACTAATTGTTTAAAGGGGAGAGTAGAGGAAGAAACTTTTACAGGACCAAAGTGCTTGTATACCATTGAAATTAAGTTGGTATATATCTGAACTAGATTGTTATAGGGTAAAATGTAATTGAAATCCAGGTATATTGCTAAGACCATAACTGAAAACTATTGTTAATAAAGGAATTAAAATGGGTACATTGTAAAGTATATCTTCAGTGACAAAGAAGGCAGTGATGGAGCAATGTAAGAGGGAAAGAAAAGAAGAGGAAATATTAGGAAAACAGCATAGTGGCAGAACTCTACCTTATCTGAGGGGCACCTGGGTGGCTCAGTCGGTTAAGCGTCAGACTTCGGCTCAGGTCATGATCTCATGGTTGTTGATTAATAGAGGAATGAATAAAGAAGATGTAGTATATATAAACAGTGGAATGTTACTTCATCATTAAAAATAACGAAATCTTGTCAGTTGTTGACAAGATGGATGGATCTAAAGGGCATTATTGTAAGTGAAATAAATCAGAGAAAGAAAAATACCATTTCATTTATGTGTGGAATCTAAAAAAAAAAAAAAGAAAAACACGAACAAAACAAAACAAAAAAAGACTTATAGACGCAGGAAACAAACTATTGTTACCAGAGTGGGAGGGTTTGAGAGAGTAGGCAAAATGAGTGAGCTACAAACTTCCAGCTATAAAAGAAACAAGTGAAGGTGATATAATGTACAGCCTAATTAATACAGCCAATAATATTGTAACAACTTTGTTGACATATGGTATCTAGAATTATCAAGGGGATTATTTCATAATGTATAATAATATCCAAACACTAAAATTTAAAACAAAAAATTAAACAAAAATTAATGAAATAGAGAATAGTAAACACAGTAAATATTTTAATGAAACAAGTGACTAAGAAAATATTATTAAAATGTATAAACCTTTATATAACTGATAAACATTCCTATGTTTAAACAAATATGATAATTTGTATGCAGATGTCTGTATACTTATATGTTTGATGATTGAGCAGTTCATACTAAGAGCTACGGATATCTGTAGAACATTCAATGTTAGATCATTCAGTGTCAGTAAGAGACATACGGTGGGGATCTAGATGGTTACCTGGAGATTGAAAGGAAAGTGAATAGAAGAGCCTAAAGGTCATTGCATTTTGTAATTCAGGGCCCAAAAACAGAGTAGAATTTATAGGCAATCTAGGTTAATGATCATGAATATTTACCTCTACTCATCTATTCTGACATTGGATTTTATCCATTAGCACAAAACTGCCCTAATATAAATAAGCACGAAGAAATCAGGTCTTTGCGATTTCCCCCAAGGTTTTTTTGTGATTTGTTTATGTCAGACAAGATAAGATGAAAGGAGTAGTAGTAGAATATTTTTATTGAAAATCTGAGACTGAAGAATATTGATTAATGTATAGAAGGACATAGACAGTAAGTGATAAAGCTGAGAGTGAAGGAAGAGACAGTATGACAAAAAGGAAATGATATAAACACCTCACCACTACTCCCATAGGAAAACTGACAGGAATTAACTTGGCACCTACTGCTCAGATTTCATTATCTGTTTCTTTCTCTCTTTCTGAACACAGGTAGGTAATTGTTTTGATAGGATCTTTTAGTCTGCATGTAGAAAACACTAACCTTTATAATTGCACCCAATACAGTGATTTACCCGTGCTTGTCCAAGGCCACTTGAGAATCATGATGCAGACTCTCAAGTAAAAAAGTAATTTTTTGAGCAACAAAGCAAAAACATATGAATAAATACACTGCATATGAATGTCAAAATACCAGGGACAGCAGATGTGCACAATAGGTTATTAAAACTACCTTTGGAGTTCTAATGTGTGATGTAGCAGATAACAGATAAAATAATGTACATTATTTTAATTGAATAACATGAGGGAAATAAACCCTACACCAAAGAAAGATTCATTTTCCACTATAACAGTTAGAAATACATTTATATTTTACATTATTTTGTATAATAAAATCACAAGTAAAGTAGTAAATGATGTTTACAGGCTTTAGTTCTTGAATAGACATTTTTAAGGCATATATAAAATACATATCTCAGCCTATTCAGTTTTGTATTAAAATAACCAGTTAATAATGGAGATCCCTGGTAAATCGTCTTGACATTGTGATGGGTAAAATGTAAGTATAAATAAATTCTGCAAAGCCATGCTTAAAAAAAAAAAAAGACGAAAGAGTAAAGGTTTACAGCTTGCCTGTACAATTATTTATGGGTGGGTTGTTTATGTTTCAACTGAAGAAAATAACAAATCTTTCAGCAGGCATCTGGACCTATTACTATTTTTATCCTCCTGTTTGAACCACAGCCTAGGGCATATTTTTGTCCAGACATTTTGCTACATTTTTAAAATCTGACTTGAATATTCACTTAAAGAGATAATTAGATGTACACATTGTCAAGTTGTGCAAAATTCTCTGTTTCTATATACATGCCCTCTTATGTGTTATCTTTCATTTTCCCATATTTGAAGTGATTGTAGAACTGTGGCAAATGGGATGGAAGAATAAGATCTCAACAAACAGAGGGAAGGCAATAAAGTACAGGGTGTACATTCCAAATATTCTAGTGCCCTCAGTATAGTAATGTGTAAACTTTATATTGTAAATATTATAGGATATCAATATATCATATTTGGAGGCATGGTATTCTGACAAAATTGTCTCTACTCATCAACTGTTATATGCATCATTAATATTTCAATGTAGCGTTAATGTTTTTTTCAATTTTTTGATATGTAATTCACACATAATATTGTATCACTTTGATGTGTACAACATACTGATTTGATATTGTGAAATGATTACCAGGTATCATTAGTTAATATTTCCATAACCTCATAAAGTTACCATTTCTTTTTTTGTGGTGATTACATTTAAAATCTCCTCTTTTAGCAATTTTCAAGAATATAACATGGTATTATAAACTGTAATCACTATGTTATATATTAGCTCCCAGGACTTATTTGTCTCATAACTCAAAGTTTGTACCCTTTGACCAACATTTCACCCAACCCCACCCCCAGCATTCTGCATTCTATGAGTTCAGCTACCTAAAATTCCACTTATATGTGAGATCACGCAGTATTAGTCCTCATTTACCGTAATGCTCAAGGTCAATTCATGTTGTTGCAAATGGCAAAACTTCCTTCTTATGGCTGAATATTAGAGATAGATGTAGATAAATATAGATGTAGATGTAGATATAGATACAGATATAGGTATAGATATAATTATATCTCACATTTATTCGTTCATCTGTAGAATCCTCACGTTGTTCCCATATGTTGACTATTCTGGATTATGCTGCAATAAACATGAGAATATGATATCTCTTTGAGATATTGATTTTATTTCCTTTGGATATGTGCCCAGAAGTAGGACTGATAGATCATATGGTAATTCTGTTTTTATTTTGAGGAACCTCTGTACTGTTTTCCATAGTGCTTGCACCAATTCACATTCCCACCAACAGTGCATAAGGCTTCCCTTTTCTCCACATCTAGCCAACACTTGCCTTTTATCTTTTTTTTTCTTTTTTGATATCCATTATACCTGGTGTGAAGTAATATCTCAATGTGGTTTTGATTTGCGTTTCCATGACAATTAGTGTATCTCTTGAATATCTCTTCATGTAAGTGTTGGCCTATCTTTGGAAAAATGCCTGTTCAGTTCCTCTGCTCATTTTCTAATCCTTCTCTTTGCTATTGAGTTGTATGAGTTTTTCATGTAGTTTGGATATTAACACTTTATGTCCATTTCTGTCTAGATCTATCACTTTTTGAAAGTACACTATTGAGATCCCTAATGTTATTATATTGTTGAACTCATCTCTATTCAGATCTGTTAGTATTGAATAATATAGTTGAGTATTTTGATATTACCTAGGTATATATTTTTGATTGTTATATCTCTTAATAGATTGGCACCTTTACCTTTATATAACAAATGTCATAGCATCTTGCTACAGTTTTTGTCTTAAATATTATTTTTCTTGGTATAAGTTTAGCTATATCTCTCTTTTGGTTTCCACTTGCTGAGAGTATCTTTTCCCATGTCTTAACTTTGAACCTCTGTGTGTTCTTAAAGCTGACGTGAGTCTGTCAATGGATCTGGTTTTTTGTGATGATTGTTGTTTTGTTTTTAATCCATACACACACTCTATGGCCTTTGAACAGATAATTCAATCTATTTACAGTTTAGAGTTAAAATCAATAGGTGTGGATTTAACTAATGCTTCTGTATAGAATTTGTAACACACTTTATAGGATCTCTATCCCTTTATTGCCTTCTGAGAATTCTATCTGACACTCCCCCAGCCTTCCTGTCCTTCAATTTTATAGCCAGTGATTCAGTACTTTTGAGGGAGTGAGAGAGAAATGAGCCCCTTTGGAAGCATTTCACACAGTTGAGAAAGTCTGATGCTCACTCACACACTCCCTTTCCTCCAAAGGAAAAACTGTAGGCTGGAAAGATTCCTAGCCCTGAGTTTTGCCACCATGGGGTAATGGTAATTGGATAAAGTCAAACCATTCCTCTTAACCCTATCTAATGCAAACAAGCTTGTATTTTTGGACTCCAGTGGTATGCTGGAACTGCTCTGGAACAAAGGCTCTCTCATTCATGGGTACCTAAGACAGTGTTTGCCAGGGACTTTTAGACTATAGCTGAAAGGGGTTGAAGCCAGTTCATAGGCCACTGTAGAACCCACTGCCACAACTAAAATCTGCATGCTTATTAATTGACACACAAGTAGGCAGGACTCCTATTGGATCCTTTGATATATGATGCTTGCTCTCCCAGCTCGCACATAGGTACTTTTGTCCATGGGTGCCAGCCAGTTTTTGTAGCTAAGATGAGGAATATGAACAAAGGGTGCCTTATGTAGCCATTGTGCTGATATTACTCTTCATCATTATTTTTTTAAGTAATAGCTATTATGTACTGAATCTCTTTTTATATGTTGAAGCCTTAATCTCCAGCGTGATGATATTTGGAGGTGGGAATTCAGGGATAATTAAGTCTAGAAGAGATCATAAGAATAGGACTCTCATGATGGAATTTATGTTCCTATAAGAAGAATAGGAGGCTCCAGAGCTCTTCCATGGGAGACTTGGTGAGAAGGCTTCCATCTACAAATCAGAATGAGGCCCTCACAATGAACTTAATCTGCTGGAAACTTTACTTTATACTTCCCAGGCTCCAGTCTGTGAAAAACATCTGTTGTTTCAGTCACCCAGTGTATAATATTTTCTTAAAGCAGACTGAGCACACCAATACAATAGCTATTTCTATAAATAGGTTATGAAATATAAGTAATTTTAATGAGAATAATCCAGTTCATACAAGAACAGAAAGCTATAATTGGGTGAAAATTTAACTAGTCTCTGTGCCTTTAAGGATGTTAGATAATATCCCCATATGGTAGGTAGGGTTTAGAATTTAAAAGGAAGGAGGCTAATCAACATTTTCAGCATCAGACATCTACTTATACTATTCACTGATGAGGGAAAAATAAGTCCTTCTATATAATGGAAGACAAAGAGATCCCTATAGGCAAACAGCAGTATGACTGACTCAGTATTTCATATTCATGTACCTGAATATTTCATTTGCACATTTACTTTTTTGTATTCAATTTTTGTACTTGATACTTGTTCCTATTAACTTTCCTTTTATTATTTTATGTTGGAAACTACACTTACAATGGTGTCTGTCCTCTTAACTTTTTTTAAATGTAAAATATATTATAGTTGACCGTAGGTAAGTGTTGTACAGCATATCTCTAGAGGTATTTATCTTGCTCAACTGAAGCTTTATGCCCATTGGTTGATAGCTTGTCATTTCCTACTTCCCTGTACCCCTCAGAAATGACCATTCCACTCTAGATTGTATAAATTTGGCCGTTTTAGATACTTCACATAAATGGAATCATGTAGTATTTGGCTTTCTTTGGCTGGCTTATTTCACTTAGCATCATGTCCTCAAGATTCATTATGTTGTGGCATATTGCAGAATGTTCTTCTTTTCGGAGGCTGTACGCTATTCCATTGTATGTATATACTACATTATCCTTATTTATTCATCTGTCAATGGGTATTTATTTTGACGCTATAGCTGTGGTAAATGCTACTGCAATGAACATTGGCATGATAATATCTCTTCAAGATTCTCATTCAAATTCTTTTGGATTAATACACAGAGAAGGGATTATTGGATCATGTAGTAGTTCTGTTTTTAACTTTTTTAAGGACTCCCTCATACTATTTTCCACAGAATATGCACTGGCTTGTATTTCTACAGTGTGCAAGGGTTCCAATTTGTACACAGCCTTGCAACACTTTATTTATTTTTATTTTTTTGTGACATTCTGTCAGATAGGAGGTAATATCTTGTTACAATTTTGATTTGCATTTCCCTCAGGATTACTGCTGTTGAGTATTTTTTCATTTACTTGTTGGACTTTCCTGTGTTTTCTTTGAAGATGTATCTTTTAGCCCATTTTTAATTGTGTTATAAGTTTTTGTATGTTCTTTTTGTTTGTATTTTTGAAACATAGTATCAGATCTATGATTTGCAATTTCCCCCATGCTATAGGTTCTTTTTGTATATTTTTTGTATACTCTTTCAATGTTTATTCATTTTTTGAGAGAGAGAGAGAGAGTGCACAGTGACAGAGAGAGAGGGAAACACAGAATCCAAAGCAGGCCCCAGGCTCCAAGCTATCAGCACAGAGCCCGATGTGGGACTCAAACCCACAAATCTTGAGAATATGACCTGAGCTGAAGTCAGATGCTTAACCAATTGAGCTACCTAGGCACACCTGTCTTTTCATTCTTGTTAGTGATTTCCTTTGTTGTGAGAAGCTTGTTAACTTTCATTTTCATAAACTTGGAAGATGTTTCTTTTTTTGCAACCCAGTCTATTTTTAGTGCTTTTGTTGTTCTTTTTCTTTTTTTTTTTTTCCACTCACAAATGTTTTTAGAATGAGTTCTCTGCAAAGTTAGTGATGCCAGGGTTGAAAAGAACAAGATGGAGAGTAGATTTCTATTAAAATTTCTTTAAAATTGTTCTTCCATCCAAAGTGCCTGGTGGCTCAGTCTGTTAAGTGTCCACCTTCAGCCCAGGCCATGACCTCATGGTTGGTGAGTTCCAGCTGTGCATTTTGCTCTGTGCTGACAGCTCAGAACCTGGAGCCTGCTTCTGACTCTGTGACTCTCTCTCTCTCTGTCCTTCTCCTGCTTGCGTGTTCCCTCACTCTTTCTCAAAAATAAATAAACATTAAAAATTTTTAAAAAATTGTTCTTCAATCCCTCATAGTATTTGTTCTTACTTCCCATACTATTCATTAGTCTTGTAGCGAGGGTCAACTTGTCGCATAACCTAGCTTTGGATGTGCTGGATCTAATAACAGAAGAAAAGAACTGTACTCCAAAGGAGCTGCAAAACCTTGGCATCATGTATTTCAAGAAGAAGGACGGTACACATATGACAGAATTTGAAGTTGCTTAATCACAGGAGCCCAAACATGGAATAGGGAAGATAATTCTCTGAAGATACAGGATTGGAAAATCTAGTAGTATTCTGGAGATAATATGAACTTCCTACTTGGAGAGGTCCTAGAAGATAGAAAAAGTGATGGCACCATGTCAGAAAAGTTGAAATAGGAACTTTTTAGGAAGACCACCCTGGCAAATGGTAGAGGAAGGAATTTAAAAGCTTTGAGAAGTGACCATTGTAGAATAGGTAAACTACGTAAATCTAGAAAATACACCAGAATGCCTATAGGATTCTTCATTGCAAAGTATATAAGGTATGTGTTGGTAAAAAATTTAGGGTGGCTCTTTTCTCTGTGCCAGGGTTATAGGTAGAAGAAGTCATTACAAAACAAGGCTCACTGAAAGCAATGACAGTGATGAAACACTAACATTACAGGGGCCATATTGTTAACCCAAAAAGTCAGGTGGATACAGTTATTATAAATGACATAGTTAGAGTGACAACCAAGGGATCAAGAACAGTAGAACATTAAGGACATGGTTCAAAGAACACCAAATCCCGAGGACCAAAATATATAGTCATCCCAAAGAGCACAACTCAACTTTGTGAGCAGAAGACACAAGGATGAATAACCTTAGAACAGACACCAAAATAAGAAGTGGTGATCCATTACCCAGTTTCTTGTTCTGAGCCAGTTTTTACTTCCCAAACCCATTTGACCAAAAGGAAACTGAGTCCCAGGAAGAAGGATCTTATAACATATAGCAAGTATGTGCTATAAATATGTCCCAGCTTTTCCGCAAGAGATCTTAGAACATTTATTTAAGTAACTATACACAAGTAATATCAAGTACCAAAAGGTTTTGAGGATTATGAAACATAGGTCTGAGTAGACATTGATATTGATGGCCCTTCTCAAAGGAGGGACAAACTAGAACTACATAATACCTGGAGTTCTAGACAAGGTCTGATTTACATTGGATCTACTAGATCTTCACATTCATTTGATGATTGCATACCCATTTACAAAAGTATAGTTGAAATGTGCATACCTGGTATTTGGCACAGCTCAGCCATTGGGTTCTTGGCCTGCACGGTAAGGGCTATTATAGTACGAGAGAGCATGGCAAAGCCTCTGAAACTGCTACCTTTGCTCATTACAGTAAATCAAAACTAACACTGTATCTCAAGGGATTCTGTAAATGAGGGTCACCTTTAAAGATCTAATGATGCATGATGGTTACTGTCATTTTGTTAACAATTTTGGTCCTTCAAAATCAAATGAATACTGGAGTATGATAGCAGGTGACAACTCATGATACCTCCCCCACAGTTGAAGCCACTCTGCTAGATGCATATCTTCACTGGAGTGGATTGAAAATGGCTCAGGCACATGATATGTGACCACTGATTTGTCAAATGCGTTATTTTTTATTCAGATCAGAAAAAGGAGTGAGGAATTTTGCAATCACATGGTGTAGACAAAAGTATGCAGTTATGGTTTTACTGTTAGAGGTATGTTAATTATCCAGCTGTAGGTAATAAATAATACAGTCTGGAGAGATCTGACCTACCTGAATATTGTAGCAAACATTATTTTGCCCAACATCCTTCATGATATTATGCTCATTTGGTTAGATGTACAAGAGTGGCTAGTACCTTGGGGACCTGGATAAGACATATATTTCAGAAATGGAAGATAGTCCTTATGAAGATTCAGTAGCTTGTCACATCAGTAAACTTTTTAAGGGTCCAATGATCAGATATATATAAAACATCCCTTTCAAAATAGAAGTTAATTTTTTATATCTTGAATTTCCTACCGTAAGGACAGAAATATATAAAATATACCCATTAAGCCTTTTCAAATTCTGGAAGCAGCATATCCCATACATTGAAATACTATTTCAACTTATATACTGGATAACATGAAAGACTACCACTTGGGTGGGGATTGAAAGTGCTTTACAGCACATCCAGCCTGAGGTGCAAGCATTGCTGTTGCTTCAGCCATTAAACTAGGAAACCCAGTGGTATGAGCTATCAGTGTTTAGAAAAGATGCCACGTGAGGCTCTTAGCAAATGGCAGTCATAGAATCACAGGATTGGCTCCTGAGATTCTACTTTGCCACTAAACTAGATTCTTTTTCTTTTTTTAAATTTATTTTTAAGTAATTAATCAACTATTTTTAACTTTACATATATATATTTAAATTGAACACCATTATAAATATACTTTTTAACGTAATCTAATAGTTTTGGATATTTAATTATTAATATATTTTAAGTGTTTATTTAAATTCCAGTTTGTTAACATACAGTATAATATTAGTTTCAGGTGCACAATATAGTGATTCAGTGCTTTCATACAACACTCAGTGCTCATCACAAGTGCACTTCTTAATCTCTATCACCCATTTAAACTGTCCCCCCATCCATATCCCCTCTGGTAACCATCAGTTTATTCCCTATAGTTAAGAGTCTGTTTCTTAGTTTGTCTTTTTCTTTTTCACCTTTGCTCATACATTCTGTTTTTTATTTCCACATAGGAATGAAATGATATGGGATTTGTCTTTCTTTTACTTATTTTGCTTAGTCTAATACTCTCTAGATCTATCCATGTTGTTGCAAATAACAAGATTTCATTCTTTTTAATGGCTAGGTAATATTCCACTATATATATATATAGTCAGTCCATCAGTTGATGGACTCTTGGACTGATTTTGTGAGTTGGCTATTGTAGATAATGTTGCTATAAATGTCAGGGTGCATATATCCCTTTAAAGTATCATTTTTTCATTCTTGGAGTAATTATGGTGCAATTGCTATAGGGTGGTTCTATTTTTAACTTTTTGAGGAAACTCTATACTGTTTTCCAGAATGGCTGTACCAGTTTGCATTCCCATCAACAGTGCAAGAGGATTCTTCCTTCTCCACATCCTCACCAACACCTGTTGTTTGGTGTGTTGTTGACTTTAGCCATTATGACAAATCTGAGGTGATAACTCATTTTAGTTTTGATTTGTTTTTCACTAACGATGAGTGATGTTGAACATTTTTTCATGTGTCTATTGGCCATCTGTATGTCTCCTTTAGACAAATGTATATTCATGTCTTCTGACCTTTTTTAAATTGGATCATTCATTTTTTTCATCCACTCACTTTCAGTCTGCAGGTGTCTTTAGATCTAAAATGAATCTCTTGTAGGAAGCATATAGATGGGTGTTGCTTTTTTATCACAGTGTCAGTGTCTGACACTGTGTCTTTTGATTGGAGCATTCAGTCCATTTATATTCAAAATAATTATTGATAATTCAGGCACCTGGATGGCTCAGCAGTTGAGCATCTGCCTTTAGCTCAGGTACTGATTTTATTGTTTGTGGGTTCAAGCTCTACATAAGGCTCTGTGCTGACAGCTCAGAGCCTGGAGCCTGCTTCAGATTCTGTGTCTCCCTCTCTTTGCCCCTCCCATGCTCACACTCTGTCTCTCTATCTTTAAAATAAACATTAAAACGGGGCGCCTGGGTGGCTTAGTCGGTGAAGCGTCTGACTTTCGCTTAGGTCATGATCTCGCGGTTCGTGGGTTCGGGCCCCGCATCGGGCTCTGTGCTGACTGCCAGCTCAGAGCCTGGAGCCTGTTTCAGTCTGTGACTCCCTCTCTCTCTGACCCTCCCCTGCTCATGCTGTCTCTCTCTCTCTCCTAGAAATAAATAAAAACATTAAAAATAATAATAAAAAAATAAACATTAAAAATTTTTTAAAAACAAAGTAATTATTAATAGATATATATTTAGTGTCATCTTACTACCTGTTTTGTCATTGTTTGTGGAGATTTCTATGATCCTTTCTTGTCTTTGTCACTTTAGGTCTCTGCTTTTCACTCTCCTTTGCACTCCTTTAATATTTCTTGCAGGGCTAATTTTGTGTTCACAAACTCCTTTAAGGTTTTTTGTTGTTGTTATTGTTGTTGTGAAGTTTTTGTTTGTTTTTGTTTTTGGTTTTTTTTTTGGCTGGGAAAGTCTTTATCTCTCCTATTCTGAGTGATAGCTTTGCTGGATAGAGTATTCTTGGCTTCAGATGTTCCCCATTCAGCACTTTGAATAAAACATGCCTCTCCCTTCTGGCTTGACAAATTTCTGTTGAGAAATCTCAAGCTAGTTTTACAGGAATTCCCTTGTAAGTTAAGGACTTTTTTGTTTTGCTCATTTTAAGAATTTTTTTTCTTTTTCACTATTTCACAAATTCAATATAACATAGCTTGGTGTTAATCTGCTTTTGTTGATTTTGATGGAAGTTCTCTGTGTGTCCTAGATGTGGATGTCTGTTTTTTCCCCTCGATCAGGAAAGTTTTCTGTTTTTATTCCTTAAAATAAATTTTCTTACCCCTTTTCTCTCTCTTCTCCTGGGACTCCTGTAACACAAATGTTATTACATTTGATGAAATCGCTGAGTTCTTTAAGTCTATTCTTGTGTTGCATAATTTTTATTTCACTCTTTTGTTCAGCTTCATCATTTTCCATTATTTTGCCTTCTAAGTGACCAGTCTGTTCCTTTTCTTCTTCCAACCTGCTCTTCATTGCATTAAGCTTGTTTCCAATGTCATTTATTACATTTTTCATCTCTCATTGATTCTTTTTTAACTCTCTTATATCTGTGGTAAGGGCCTCACTGATACCTTCCTTGAGCCCAGTGAGTATTCTTATGAATGTTGCTTTAAATTCTCCATCAGGCATACTAATATCTGCTTCACTTAGATCTCTGACCATGATCGTATCGTGTTCTTTCATTTTGGATAAATTCCTCCGTCGTGGCATTTTTGTCTAAGTTTCTGCCTTCTGTGTGTTAGAAAGGCCAGTTATGTCTACTGCTTCTGACGATAATGGCTTTATGAAGAAGAGGGCATGTAGTGCCCAGAGTTTGGTGCTTCAGGGAATGTCTTGAGCCTGTGCTGCAGGAGCTCTTCTGTTGTGTTTTCTGCTTTATCCTTCAGGCCAGTCATCTTCAGAGGCTTTCCTTTGCTGTGGTCTGAATATGGTAAGTTTTAACTAGGTGTGCTCTGGTCTGCTTGTGCACTGCTCTGACATCAGCTCCAACAGAACTGAGGCCCTGCAGATCTCCCTGGTTGGGAGATATGGTGTGGGCAGAGGTTTGTGCTGGTCTTTTGTGGGAGGGGCCCTCCATATTGATACTGAGGTGAGCTTGACTGAGAAGGACAGGCCCTCCAGAGCACAGGGTCCAGGGTGCTTGTTGTGAGCCTAACTTTTAGCCAGGGTCCATGCTCAGCCACTTCCCTCAGGTGGATCCATGTCTATGCTGGGGGGGGGGGGGGGGGAAGGGAAATGGGAAAGGGAGGGAAGGGGAACTGGCACCAGCCAGTTCTTTTTTTCCTGGAGAGATGTCTCTGTGAATTCTTCTTCTCAGAGATGCTTTCCAACAGGAGCAATAATCTCCCCACTGTGGGTGCCCTAGGCGTTTCCTTTATATTGTTGTTTCCATACTGTCTTCCCCCAGGTTGTTTGCCTGCCTCCACTACCAAGTAGAGCGGTGCCCTCGGGGCTGTATGTCAGCCAAGCCCACTGACCTTTAAAACTCCAGGCTTTAAACTCCACTGGTTGCAAGAACTCCCAAAATTCAGCCAGTCTCATTCTCTCTCTGTCTCTGTCTCTCGCTCTCTCTTTCTCTCTCTCTCTCTCCTTTCTCCATGACCACAGCTCCCTCCCCTCCACAGTCCTTCTGATCCATTTCTCCACTAAACTATGTCTCTATACTTCCTATCTTCTTTAATGTGGCCTCTTCTCTCCCTACAGTTGGGGAGTTTGTTCTGACTTCAGGTCAATTTCTTGGGTATTTAGGATGATTTCAAAAGTACATTCATTTTTAAAAGTTTCCTTGGCTTGCTTTTGAGCCCTGATAGAGGACCACAGTGCACCAGATCACCATCAGCCTAAACTAGCTAAAATGAGTGAGTTCTGTCAGACCAATCAAGTCATGACTTTGAGTGGGTTCAGGGGCAGTTCACTTTAAATTTGAAGTGGAGTATCCAGAATTGGGCATGACCTGAGTTTTCCTTCATGAAAACTGAGCAGGTAATCCAGACTCCTGTTGTCTACCCATTTTTGCACCTTAACTCATTCCTCTGACCCCATGGAAGATTTATTTTTGTAAAGTAATAGAGACTAACAAATCCTGAAGCTGGAAGATAAATGGATTCCACTAGATATTTCACATACTGTGCAACCCCAAACCCCCAGGTTGATGGTCTGTGGCTGGAATGGTCTGTAAAAGTACATATGAAATGCCAGTTCAGAACTGATAAGCTGTCTGGAACACTGTCTTCCAGAATTCAGTATATATATTGGATACCCAGTTCTTAATAGAAAGAATGTATGATTTCTAGAACCGAAGAGTAGAAACAGTGGAAGAAGGCCCATTTACCCTTATCATCACCCCCAATGACCCACTAGGGTATTTTGTGGTTTTCATGCTCATGAATCTGACTTATGAAAGCTTAGATCCTCCAGTCCCTGTAGCAGGCATACTTTCTCCAGGACAACAGAAAAAGTCCCACTGATCTATAAATTATATCTACTTCCTGAGTACTTTGGCCTCCTTGCATCTAATGGATAGGAGTGAAGTAAATAATTCACTATCCTGGCTGGCCTAATTGATTAGATCATCAGGATGAGGTAGGCCTGCTGTTACACAATGGGAGCAGGTAAGAATATACATGTGTGGTATTCGAGTGATCTGCTGGTATTTCATTGCCCAATCTCAGGGTGAATGAACAAGTGCAGCAACCCTGGCCTTAAATAAGCATAATGACCAGGAGCACAGACTCCGTGGGCTGGACGGTCTAAATTGTGCCACTGGTTAGGTCACAAATATCAATAAAAGTGTTAGCTGATAATAAAGGGAATCTAGAAAGGATAGGAAAATAATCTAAGTTGACACCTCAAGACTAGTTTCAGTGATAGGGTTGTGTTTTTTTCTCACTAGTCTTCTTCTTCTAAGTTTTCCCCAGGGAGCAAGGCCAATGAGAATGTTGTAGACACTGTTCCCTAAATATGTATGAAAAAGTGGATCTGAGCAGTGGAAATCTATAAGTACCGCGCTCTAACCGATTGCACCTCTGGAGCTCCCAGCAGTGGAAATGTAAATAGCCTCCCCAGAATTCCTCAGTGGTTTGGTTTAGGACTCAAGCCTACATCATATGTCAGCTACCCTATCCACTCAATCCTACTTATTTCCTCTTCCTTCTGCAGGTATTAATTTCACTGAACACCCAGAATGCCAAACTCCTCAGTGCCTGCTTACAGGGAACTGAGTGGTAGCACAGTAATATAAATATATGTCTAGAGAGGCGCCTGGGTGGCTCAGTCTTTTGGGCATCCAAATTCGGCTCAGGTCATGATCTCACAGTTCATGGGTTCGAGCCCCGCTTCAAGCTCTGTGCTGACAGCTCAGAGCCTGGAGCCTGCTTTGGATTCTGTGCCTCCCTCTCTCTCTGTCCCTCCCCCACTCATGCTCTGTTTCTGTCTCAATAATAAATACACATTAAAATTTTTAAAAATAAAATTAAAAATATATATGTCTGGAATAAGGACTAGTCACATTATATCTAGAATTCTGTATTTTGTTTTAAGAAGAATGCTTTATCTAAGCCCTCCAATGCAGTAGAAGTGAGAGACATATAGCTATTTAAATATAATTATTAAATTAAAGTTTAAAAAAAAATCAGTTCCCCAGTCACATTTGCCACATCTCCAGTGCTCCACAACCTCATGTCACTAGTGACTATCATAATGGAAAGAGCATATGTAGAACATTGCCTTTATCACAGACATGGACATTCTATATTGGAGAGTCCTCATATATATGCTATACAACATCTGACACAGAATATGATAGGTACCAACTCAAATGAAAATGGCTAAAAAGATAGATTGCATTTAACCAGAACAAGGTAAACTTCTGGACTATCCATATTAAGGCACTGTAGGACATGAGTTTTCAAGGACTTAATTATTACCACAGATTTTCTTACTCATTTTATGTGTCAGTTATGTGTTTATTATCACAACAGGTGAGTATTCCCTATCCTTCTGGATGTAGATACAAGTTAAAGACAACATAACTTCTCTGAGTTATAACGTATATAGCCTTGGATATCTTTAATATGAAAGTGATGATATTCTAAATAGTTAACAAATATTTGGTGAGTATCATATCCTACTGAAATAAGTACTATCTGAAAGTTTCTGTGTTTTATTAAATAAGAAATGTGATCTTTGAGGGATTCATTAAACTGTTAATTATCTATGATGATCAAAAGGGCCAAAATTACAAAAGAAAAAAGCATATGAATTATGTAAAAATAACATTAATTTTCATAAAATATAAAGCCTTATAATTACTTAGGTGTATATCAAAATGAATTTCCATTCAATATGCCTAACTGGACATTCCTTAGGGGCAGGCTCTTTGTGTAAGAGGTTACAAATACTGTAAGAAGTACCTTAGACATTTCATTGCTACAGATGTATGAATAGTCTATCTTTCGTACATGGGGAAGTTAAACTGTGACAGCCAAGTGTGACATACATATGTAAGCAGATGTCTGTATTTGTTTATTTTTCTAAGAATCATCAGTGCAAAGGAAATTTGGGTTTTGAATACCGCATTTTTTCACCGACAGCTGGGTAAAATTTACTTAAAGAAGAAAACAAACCCACCAAATGAAAAATAAAAGTCATAGACACACCATTGTTAAACAGTGTTCTTTAATTTCACAATGCATTGAAATTTGTTGATTATACCTCAAAATACTTACAACACAATACAATTGCCAAAGCTTTTACTGATGCTATATGAAAATGAACTTTACATCATTGATAAGTGTTTGCGGTTTTCTATAAACAAATAAATAAATAGTATTTCAAGATAACATTAATATCCATAAATATCACAAGAATCGGCAAGCCTATCTTTGATCTTCTATCAAAGGCTGATAAATAATGACTTACAATTAGGATCAGGAATCTTCTAAAAGAAATTGTACCTATATGCAAAGCAAAACAATATAGCATTCGGTGTTAAAAAATGACTGCAGCAAAACAGCAAAATGACTGACCCAGTACTTTGCAAATTAGTTTATCCTCTGCTATTTGATGTAATTGTGAGTTAGCAAGAAACAAGGGAGCAAAGTACGGACAAATTAGTTCAAGGTAATAATCGTTTTGAAACTTATAAACTACCTTTGAGTTGTACTTGAAAATGTAAATAATAAAGTGTTACTCCATTTACCTGAATTAATGTTAAAGTGATCCATGACTGACTTAAAGGAAATCTCAAAAGAGCAAATTACAGTTATGCCAAAGTTTCAGTTGATTTCACTTGAGTGGTTTTGTAATACGCTACTATGATAAATAATCTATATGTAGTTGTTTGGGAGGATAAAATTATTTAAAAGATGCCCATCAGAGATAACAGTCTATTAGGAAAAATAAGCATTTTCTCCCTCTATATGGTTTACCATAAACTATAGGGAAAAATGTCGAGAAAAAGTCCTTTGACTGTGTGCAGATGGTGACATCTGAGGTCTTCAAAAAATGCTTTGAACTGCTAAGGGAACATAAATACACATGGTTGTCTAGGAGGGAAAACAACAAAAATTTGACACATGAAAGAGAAGTTTGAGAAACGGTTTCAAGATTATAGAAATATAAAAATATGTATGATATGAAATTGCTCTATGTCTGACATTGTGGGAGATGCCTTATTAAATTTGAAATAATAATGGGACACCTGGGTGGCTTAGTCAGTTAAGTGTCGGCTCAGGTCATGATCTCACGGTTCCTTGGTTTGAGCCCCGCGTCGGGCTCTGTGCTGACGGCTGGCTCAGAGCCTGGAGCCTGCTTCGGATTCTGTGTCTCCCTCTCTCTCTCACCCTTCCTTGCTCACTCTGTCTCTCTCTCTCTCAGAAATAAATAAAACATTAAAAAAAAAATACTAAGGTTGCTAGTAGGTTATTTCCATTTTAAAGGTGATGAACTATCACACAGAAGATATTAGAGCTAGGACTCTAACTCCAAAGCTCTTGCTTACTCTACCATATCGTTTTAATTTTTATTAAAGAACACACCTTATCTTAGATTTACATATTACTTTAATATGCTTAGCATATAGCATATTTTAGCAACATAAAAATGATTTAGTAGGGTAATGATTATAATTATATTAGAAAGTTAGTTATAAAACTACAGTTGTCATGATAACAGTTAAGTTACAGTCATAATCTCTGAGAGGAATACACCCTTAAATATCTAGGGTAGAAACAAAATTTTGCAGTGGAGTGTGTTTAAAGGATTAATTCAGTGAATGCCAAGACCATTTAAAAATTACTTCCATTGATTTGGTTTCTCAGACAGAAACGTAATTCTCTTCTAACAGTTTCACCGTTAATATACCCTAACTCCCACCAAGAATTACAGCCTTGAAAAATTAAATCTACTTTAAATACAATGATTCTATTTCATTCTAGCAGTGAATAGCGCAGTGGTTACAGGGAATTCAAGGTTTGCATATTCTTCCCTTATCAGAAGCCGTCATAGTAGAGAGATTATCTGTGAATGGAAGAGGAAGGAAAGGGAGAAAAAAACAACTGCTGTTCACCAGTATTTGAACAGACAGTTGCAATTAGCTTTCTAATGAGTTTGGACAGACCCTAAGAGGAAATGGGGGTTGTGTATTCTCTCTGTGAGTTCAAGAGTCTCACGGACAGTCACTCTGCTCAGATTCATTGCTCCTTTTACTATTACAGAAAGTCTTTCTCTCTCTACTTGCAGCAAAATTCTCACTGCATTCCAGTCACCTGTCCTTGTTCAGCTTGGATCTAATTTTAACATTTATTTTCCATGATGTTAAAGAGCTGTGCAATCGAACCTATATTACCTCCCTTGCTCCCCAGTCATATAACACCAGAGTAATTTTGAAACTGGAAGAAAAAGGCATTTTTAGTATAATTGTGTTTTCACATAATGGGCTGAATTTCTCAGGACTCTTTCACATTTTCTATATATATAAGGAAATAGATGCAGTGAGTGTATAGTATAGAAAGACAAGCCTCTGAGATAAATTTTGTTCCATGATCTCTTAGGAAAAATACTTGAAAAATATTAAAAAGTAATCTGTGTTACGAGATGTTTTTAAGTTAGCACAGATTCAATTGAATAATGCAGTTATTAATCTGTTTCTTTATTAAAAACAGTGTAGATCTTACCTGTCGCTCAAAAATCTTTTTGTCATTCATCTTATTACATGCCAGGTTTGGCTTTAAGACAATTTGAACAAACTTAATCTCTCTAACAGGAAAGCACAAAATGAGGGTGCTATTCGTGTCATTATGTACTAGGGAAGATTTCAACTAAAGATTCCATTATTACAATTTCCTGCTATTGGAAATAGTTTCTAAAATCTAAGAAACGAGGCACTAAAACTGAAATAAAAGAAAATCAAACAAACAAGAAAAACTGCTAACATTTTATGTCTCACACAGTGTTATACCCTATTCTTGTATACTTAGTATATTTTTTGTTACTTCCTATTATGTCTTTTGCTGTTAGAGGGATTCATACAATTTACATTAAGCCTTAAGGAAATAAAAATGAATAGGTTTTCTTATAATGAACTGCATCTTATTTGTGTGATAAAGCAGCCTGATATTAATTCCCATAGCCAGCACTTCTGATGAAAATCAAACAGAAACTCTGGAAAACATACTATATATTTAATTTAGTTCACAATTAACCGTATATGGAGCCTCAGTAAAACATTTTCATTAATATTTGGACTCGGATTTCATTGCAGAATTCTGATACATCATAACAATACATGCTTAGTCATTCTTATGAATCTACGTAGTGAAAACATTGAATCTTTTAATTGCAGAACTAGATATCCCTAAATCATATATTAAAAAGGAGATAGCCTTAAATCTGAGTTGCATAAAGGATTACCTTAGAAATCTCATCATAGATTAATGCAAAATTATTAATAAGAGTATATGTTACATATACAAAACTGTTTTTAAAGATATGCACAAGGCCAAAATAAGAAGTCAATTAAACTATACTTCATACATATAATAAACCATAATTCAGATATTAAGATATGACAGAATTTTTAATATTTTAAAAATTTAAATTGAGCTTTATATTTATATTATTATTTTTGATAATGAGAACAGGCTACAAAAACCTTATCTTCCATATGAGTCACATTATGCCAACAATTTTTGTGAATACACATGAACACACATATACCTATGCACAGATTAATGTTTGAATTGAAACACACCAATTTTTTAATTAGAATGTATATCCCTATATTGTGGAGTACAGTTGATTTTTAAAATTGCTTCTTTACTCTCTTTTATATTTTGTGTTTCTTACCAATGGAGATATATATATAACTTTTACTTTTAAAAAGAATAGAAAAAATAAGATGGTGAATCTATGAGTTACTTTCATTTAAAGAAAATAACTCTTTGAATCCACAAAAAGCACTAGTCTTACTTTGTAAATCAATGTCAGATGAGTGAATTCTCTTTTTGTGCTATTTTGACCATTCCCAGTACTGATACTATCAGTGTTGATACAATGGTGGCCCCCATTTCCCACATTTGCTCAAATTTGTATACCATACTTAAGATATGTATCATGTATGCCTTGAATTTGTATTACTCTACTGTGTATGTATTTATACCATATCATAATTTGATAAAATAATAATTGAAGTGATATGAATAGGACTTTTAATAGAATCAACTTTGAAAAGTTACTGTTTTATAAATGTTATCCCCTTTTTTATTTAGAGTGGACATTTATCTAGTCAATAAATACTTGTTGAACAAGTATATGCCAAGCTGTGTCCTTAGAGCTAAGAATAGAAACAAGAATGAGATGTATAACCTCCTAGCAGTGCTTCAAATATTGAGGGGAATCTGATACATGGACTTCACTTGATATGGCATTACTGTATTTCTGCACAATTACAGAAGTGTGTGTGAGGTGCAATAGCAAAGCAGAAAAATGGATGATTTATCCTCAGAAAATGAGATGTAGGTGCTGAATCTATAAGGAAAATTTGTAGTCGTCAAAGGCCATTTGGACAAGCAGGGTAAACCAGTGTAACACAGAGAGGTAAAAAAAATAATGTAGAATATTAGGTATAGTCTCTATCATTAAACAATTTACCTTTTGCTTATGGATTTGTGTGTGTGTGTGTGTGTTTGAAATTATGTTTATGGACAATCCCTGTACCCAGAACTGTCAAAATAAAAATTTTATTCATATGTAATAGACATTTCATGCATAAATTTATCTATATAACTTGGACAAAATTTTTCTAAGTGATTATAACTTCCAAAGTGAACTCATTCCTGCATTTTTACAATTTCCTTTCATTGAAAAGAAATGATGTAATTATCCCATATATGTGTAATATTCTGACAAGTTGTAGAAAGCAATTTTCATAGGTAAAATTATATTTTCAATAATATATTAGTGGTTTTGCAAAGAAACTTTTGTTAATAACATTCATCTCACAAGTGATAGTCTCTAGGTTTGTATTATCCTTGTTTAGTGCCAGAATGAAAATTTAAAATTAGTAACAGTGATGTAATTATAATTGAAATAACACAAGCATAAGACTGGGACTAGAATTTTATTTATTTTTTCATTTACTAATAAGATGATGAAGCATACAATGAAAACTGATTAGTTATTTCTAAAAAGGGCGTAAACAGGAGCAAATTTATTCATTCTAGTACTAATTATAAAGAACATAAGAAAAATAAAATATATTAAGATAAAAAAAAAAAACCAATGTCTTGTAACTACCCAGTTTTCCTTTCTCCCAGCCTCTGAAAACCCCCATATCACTCATGATTCTATGAATTTTAATATTTTACATACTTCATACAAGTGGAATCATGTAGTACCTGTCTTCCTGTGACCAGCATTTTTCACTTAGCATAACACCCTCAAGGCTCATCCATGTTATGACATACTGTAGAATCTGGTTTTTTCCTTTTTTAAGACTGAAAATTTTTCCACTGCATGTACATATCATATTTTCTTTTTCCTCTTATCTGTCGATAGACATTTAGGTTGCTTTCACATCTTTGCTATTGTGAATAGTGCTACAGTGAACATGACAGTGCTTATATCTCTCTAAGATCTTGATTTTAATTCTTTTGGATAAAAAAGAAAACAAAAACAAAACAATACAAAAAGGAAAAAAAACAGAAATGGGATTCCTGGACCATTTGATAGTTCTGTCCTTAATTTTTTTGAGGCACCTCAGTGTTATTTTCTGTAGAGACTATAGCACCAAATTGTACCTATAGACAATAATAATGTAACTGTTTAAAAAATGGTTAAGAGGGTCGGTCTTTCATAAAGATTAAGTGTTCTTACCAACAGAAAAAAATTTTAAAGAAATAAAAATGTCTTTCAATGAACTAAAGTTATTTGAAAATCTTGATTGCAGATTGAGAAGCAGATAGTATAAATGAGCAATGTGAGACATGAAACTGCTTTATCTTTAGAAGGCTCCCAGCCATAGGTATAGTAGACATCAGTTTGAAGAAACAAAATTTTTCCAGTCATAATTGGAATTGTAATAACTACTCTTAATTAGTGAATTTACTAATAGTTACTCTCTGCATAAGAGCATTTGCTCTGTCTCTTACAAAGCCACATTGTGAAAACTGTTTCAAAATTTTTTTGACATCTAATGATTTATTGTATTTTTAAAGACATAAAGGGAATACTTTCTGTTATAATTTTTATTAAAATATATTTACAGAAAAGTCCCCAACTTTTAAGCATACCTTGCATAATGATTTAGCTTACGAAGTGAACGTATGTATATAACCAGCACCTAGAATATTAGAAGCATCCCAGGACATGCCTGTATATCTCATCCCTTCTTCTCTCCTCCTCCAACTCCTCAACTCCTCAACTATATTGAGTGCAAATAGCCTGAGTTACTTTTGTAAGAAATAGCATTTTAAGTACAAAAAAAAAAAAAAAAAAAGATGAGCAAGAATACATTGGGTACAATTAAAGGCTACAAAATCAATTTAGCATTCCTGGAATGCTATATATTTGGGTAAATGAGAAATTATATCTGGTACACTTTCATGTAGACTCTTCTCCAAAAAGATAATTCCTTAAATCCCCTATGACATTTTTAGTTCAATTTAAAATGCATAAAAAATGTTACACAAACCCCATAGGCAGAGGACAGATATTGATTCCTATTCATGCATTCATTCATTCATTAATCAAACCTTACCAGAAGACTTATTATATGCAGTGCTGTGTGAATTATGGAAAACCAGCTAACATTCATTTCCTGCTCTCAAGAGGCTCAGAGAGGAGAGGTCCAGAATGACAGGTAAATAAATATTTGTAATTTAAAGAATTGAATGCCATTTTAGTTGAGGGATGTGTAGAGCAGATGTTGGAGAAAAACAGATAGGTTAGCAGAAAAAGGAAACAATGAAAATTTTGTTTTATTTAGAGAACTAACATTTTAGATGAAATTAAAAATTAAATTACAAAGGATATTAAATATTAAAGCATATAGTACATTATTAGCTTATGTGAGTTTTAATTATACTTAAATGTTATATACATATGTGTTAAGATAAAAATATTGCATGGATAATTATACATAATAACCTTTCTTTTTACAATTTTAGAAGACTTATAAAACCCCTTAATTTTTTTAGCTACACCAAAACAAAATTGTAAAATATAAAATGTCAGAAATATTAGTTGGTATCCAGAGGGAAGAAAATCAAGGAATATTTTTCGTTAATCATTATTTTGATATTAATTGTTAAGAAGGAATGAAATTTTGTAGTGAATGATTTTCTACACTTGAGGAACTGTGCTGGATTATTAAATGAAGCATAGCATGTAAGATGCTCTTTATGAACCTGAAGACCACTAGATATTTTTCTTCCTTTAAGAAAGACTTTTAATTATTAATAATTATTTTATGAATAAGATCATTTAAAAGCAGAAGAAACAGGATAGTAGGTAAAGCAAAGGACAAACTTAAGAATGCGTTCTGTATGTTAAAAATATCTGAACTCCATGCTTACTATATTATTTACAATACCTGAGACATGGAAGCAACCTAAGTATTCATCAGTGGAGGAGTGGATAAAGGAAATGTGGTATATATCTACAATGAAATAAAATTTTATTCAGCCATAAAAAGAAGGAAATCTTGCTAGGTGACAACATGGATATACCTTGAAGATATTATGCTAAGTGAAATCAGTCAGAGAAAGGCAAATGTATGATCTTACTTATATGTGGAGTCTAAAAAACAGACAGAAAAAAAAAGGAGCTCATGGATACAGCGAACAGATTGGTGGCTGCCTGAGGCAGAGGATGAGGGGTGGGAGAAATGGTTAGAGAGGGTCAAAAGGTAAAAACTTTGAGTAATAAAAATAGGGGTGCCTGGGTGGCTCAGTTGGTTAAGCATCCAACTTTGGCTCAGGTCATGATCTCACGGTTAGTGAGTTTAAGCATTGCATCAGGCTCTGTGACGACAACTCAAAGCCTGGAGCCTGTTTCATATTCTGTGTCCTCCTCTCTCTCTGCCCCTTTCTGGCTCACTTTCTCTCTCTCAAAAATAAACATTAAAAAGTTGTTTTTTAAATAAATAAGTTCTAGGATATAATATACAATAAGGTGATTATAGTTAATAATACTACCTTGTGTATTTTTAAATTGCTGCGAGACCTTAAAAGTTCTTATCAGAAGGAAAAACAAACTGAATATATATGTGTTGATGGATGTTAATCTAGATTTGTGTGATCATTTTGTAATACATATGAACATCAAGTCATTATGCTGTATACCTGAAACCGATACAATGGTAGATGTCAATTATATTTCAAGTTTTTAAAATCTCATGCAAAAGAACTTTTGAAAAGTGGTTAAAGAAAAGTTTAAAAAAAAAGAATTTTGCTGAGTCTAAAGTCACATGTCTTTATTTGAAAACAGATAAGAAGTACATTGCTATGTACTATTGAGTCATATTTAGAAAGCTTATTCTTCCCTGACGTAAATAAATAGAGATAATTTAAAATGGATGACATCTGGGGCGCTTGGGTGGCTCAGTCAGTTAAGAGTCTGACTTCAGCTCAGGTCATGATCTCACAGTTAGTGGGTTCGAGCCCCATGTCAGGCTCTGTGCTGACAGACAGCTCAGAGCCTGGAGCCAATTTCGGATTCTGTATCTCCCTCTCTTCTGACGCTCCCCTGCTCATGCTGTCTCTCTCTCCCTCTCAGAAATAAATAAAAAATTAAAAAAATAAAATGGATGACATCTATGACATCATCTGGGAAAGCTCTTAACACTAAGTAATTAAAGACTCAGTTGATGAATAGTATTTGTATTATTTATGAACTAACATGAGTCATCTTCTAGGTTAGTTTCAGTTAAAGGTGGATTTTAATAGTACATAGTGCAGGGCTCTGTACACAATACTTCCTAAATAAAACATGGTTGTTTGAGTGACCTTAGGATAATATGAAAGCAGTAACTCTTAGGAGTATAAGCACAGGGGTGCCGTAAAATTTTCAGTCAACAGTTTTGTGTGTTGTTACTATCAACAAGTATCAATGGAGTGGGACAGGAAGAATCAAATCATCAGTCATTAGAGGTGCCTGGGAGGTTCAGTAGGTTAAGTGTCAGACCCTTGGTTTTGGCCTCAGGTCATGACCTCGAGGTTTGCTAATTTGGGCCCTGCATCAAGGCTCCTTGCTGATAGTGCGGAGCCTGCTTCAGATTCTCTCCCTCTCTCTCTGCCCCTCCCTGGGCCTCCCCCCCCCCCAATAAGCACGGGGGCGCAGTAAGATCTTTAGTCAACAGTTTTATGTGTTGTTACCATCAATAACTATCAATGGAGTGGGGCAGGAAGAATCAAATCATTACACATTAGAGATGCCTGGGTGGCTCAGTCGGTTAATCAGAATCTTGGTTTCAGCTCAGGTCATGATCTCGTGGTTTGTAAATTCGAGCCCCGCATCAAGGCTCCATGCTGATAGGGTGGAACCTGCTTGGGATTCTCTCTCTCCTTCTTTTGTTGCCTCTTCCTGGTCCCCTGTCTCAAAATAAATAAATAAACTTAAAAAAATCATCAGACATTAAAATCATTAAAGAAGCAGAAATTAGGAAATGTTGCAAAATGGATAATATCAAGGAATGTACACAGATATTGAATTGCATATAATATTTAATTTATTTTGTCCATTGAATGGATTTTCTCTTAATTTTTTTTTAAGTTTCAATAAACATGAGAAGCACTGGCAAGAATATTTCACAACAGTTTATATATTGACAGTTTTAAAATTTAGTTAAGGGAAAATAATGCATGTGTTTTTCCCAATAATATTCAATATGCTATAGTCAGAAATCAAATACCACTAATTTGGTAACACAGGTACAAGGTAGAACTAGAAAATCAGACAATAAATGACTTGTTTGACATGTAGAAATTACATTCAAACTTTTGATTCTTAGAGCAGCAATGCACATGAATAAGTAATGACCTAAAGATTATTAATCATTTTATTTATTTTTAATTACTATTTTGTTGATAGTAATAGCTTGATAGTTGATAGTAATAGTTGAAAGTAATAGCTTTAAACTATTAATAATTTTATTTATTAATAATTACCAATTTTATTAATAGCTGATTTTTAATATAATACTTATCTATTGACTTTTTTTGTATTTACCTATCTACTGTTCTTTCCTCCTATAAATCTATTTATTTCCAGTGATTATCTTGTCTGCTCTCATTTTAAGTCAAATTTTAAGTCAAATTTAACTCTTTGATTAGTTAGGACAGGTCATTATCCACTATGCATTAAAAAGAAATTATTTCTCTATCTCTCTCTTTCATCAGTATTAGCTGTTTATATTTTAGTATATAAGTCTTCTGTTGTATATTCTGTTGAAGATATATTTATCATATTGAAGCTCATTTTCACTCTTTTCATGTCTTTTAATGAAAGTTTTAAATTTTAACAGAATGTTATCTTTCCCTTTCTGGTTATTTCCTTGTTTCACTTGTATAAGAAAATTAAGAGCATGATGATCACCATCTAGTGTTTTCTTTTATAAACCTTATTGATTATTTCATTTGGATCTAATATCAATTGGGAATTATGGTACATGGAGTAAAACTCATGGTCAAAATTCATGTTTTCCATTTGGAAAAGACACTGGTACTACAGTGCTATTATTTCTTACCATAAATGAAGTGAAATTTTTGTTTTCCTTATTTAGTCTGTTCTGTTTAGCCTTACAAAAATATCACACTGCCTTAATTATGTTAATTTTAGCTGTTTTTAGACCATTTTGTTTCCATATGAATTTTGGAATCCCCTTGACACAAAATACCCACTGATACTTTGACAAGGATTGCATTAAGTCACTGTATTATTAAGGGAAGGGTATTTAATTAAGCCTTTAATATTTTATTGCCCATGGAAGTATGCAGAAGACATTTTTTACATAAGGTAAGTAGAGAGACAGACAAAAATTGGTAATAATGTTTCTGTTAGAGTAAAAAGTAAATAAAAAACTATGAGTGTTAAATAAGGCAATATAAATTCAAAGTAAGGATATTTGATAAGGATACATGGAGGAAGAAGATTTACTTGAAGCCATGGGAGTGGAAAATGAATTTGTGAGCTTATTAGGAAATAAGAGCAAGCACACGGTCAGGGTGATGAAAGAAACATTTATGTAAGTGTCAGGCAGTAGAACAAGGGCCATGAAAAAAAGTCAAAAGAAGTAAAATGAAACTTGTTCAGAAACATCCATAAAACCTTGAAATTGGCCTTAAAGACAGACCAGCATTAGTATGGAAATACTAAAACAGTGGTGACATGCTTTACCCTAGAAATAGAATGAATAAGTAAACAGAGTTGTTAAGACTTTGTTAAATTAACATTCATTACAGGAAGCACTGGGTACCCGATAGTGAAAGGCACTTGAACAACAGACCACAAGAGAAAGTGAACTGGACAAGTTTATTACTCACAGTCTAGCAGGAAATGAACAGACCCCTTGAGGGACCATTCGAGGAGGTCAAGGCAGGGTGCAGCAGAGAGTCAGGATCTGGGGCACATGCTTCTATTGAGGTCTCTGGGTGGAGTTCTTTGACAGTCCTGAGCTAAGACTGGATTGGTCAATTCAAACTAAAAAGAGCAGAGTTTTGGTACCCTACAGGAGTATGCACTCCATCAGGGTACACAAAGGGAAGGCCACGGAAGGCAGGAGAGACTGTTGATCACAGGGTCTGTTGGGGAAGTCATAACAGTATTTATGACTTTTCAGTCTTCTCTGTAGGGCATGATTTTGAGTGAGGGGCTTATGTCAGTGTAAGGTCCCTGCAGGCTTTTTGGCCAAACAAAATGAATACTGAGACCGTAACACCATGGAATGGCTTAGCCAAACTCTCAACACGAGCCATAAATAAGTTTCAGAGCTGGCTATACAATTTATAGGACTTGGGACAAAATAAAAATATGGGTCCTATATTTTAAAATCCAAGAAAAATACTGTTAATATTTTTTAAAAAATAAAGCTTTTTTCCCCTTTTTTCCATAGTCTCTCTCCCTCTTTTTTTTTTTTTAACTTTGAAACTTTGTTTTAAGTTTCTTTCTATGACTTTCAGAGAGATGGAGAGAGAGGGAGTGCACATGCGCTAGTATGAATGCAAACGTGTAGGCGACAGGCAGAGAGAATCCCAAGCAGGCTCCTGCGCAGTCAGAGCAGAGCCCAAGGCAGGGTTTGAGCTCACAAACCATGAACCGTGAGATCATGACCTGAACCAAAATCAAGAGTCAGAGGCTTAACTGACGGAGCCACCCAGGCTTCCCTCTGCCTCTCTTTCAAATTGTCATGGAGCTTTTTACTTGCTATTTAAAGTCACTCAAAGTAAAGAAAAAATAAAATTTTAAATAATTACCATCAATTTTACTGTTCATCTTTATATTGTGCAACTCCAATTTTAGATGCAAATGTAAAAGTATTGTGCTTATAGTGTGGAGTAACCAAATTGCCCAATTAGTATGTACACATACTAATACTAATATTACACATATAATTTTTTCTTACTTCTGGTACAAAACTTAATCTGCTGTTTATGTTTCATCTTTCAGTGGTGTAAATTCTACTGACACTCTCTACCTTCAGCATACTAAGGAGTAAGGAAGAACAGAAAGGAAAAAGAACTAGAAGGTATCTTTTATGTGGCTGAAACACTTTCTACACATATCTCTTCTTCTCATGCTTTTGTTTCATTGTCCCAGCAGACTTCGCTGACAAAACACAGTTCAAAGGTAAAACTATTAAGAACTTAAAGGTTGAGAAAGTAGAGCATTAAACCCAGTGTGGTACCTTCCTGAGCCCAGAGCTTTGTGGGCTGTGTAACTCACCAGTTCATGAAGCTGGCCCTGTCATTGTTGGAGTAACTAAGTAAAGCTGGAGGATAGGAGTTTCTGAAAGGTAGTAGCTTGGTTTACTTGTCATTCACTCGCCAGTTGCTTATATGTGATGGTAGCACATTCTGCAGCGCCGGTACTTTTCTTAGATTGTTCCCAGACTATTTGCTCTGCTTCATCTAGATTCCCATTTGTTTTGTTTTTGTTTGTTAATTTGAGCTGATTAGAAGCATTTAATGATTGATGTATTCCTCCTTTCAGATTATTTTGAATTTTCAAATGTTTTCCATTTGGCTGAAGCAGAAAGAGCAAATGTTGAGTCTAAGCTGAGTATGCAATCCCAGATAATTTAAGAAGAATCCAGTTTTACCAGTAAATGAGTAAAGAGTTACATAACTATTATGTTCAGTTCCTTTCTGAACAAATCTAGGGATGAAGATTCTCTGAATTAGGTTGTTTACCATTAATTCCTTGATGGTAACAGTACTTTAAAACTTAGGTGCTGGGGCACCTAGGTAGCTCAGTCTGATAAATGTTCACCTTCGGCTCAGGTCATGATCCCATGGTTCATGGATTCTAGTCCTGCATCAGGATCTGTGCTGACAGCTCAGAACCTGGAACCTGCTTTGGATTCTATGTCTCTCTCTCTAGCCCTCCCCCACTCATTCTCTCTCTCTCTCTCTCTCTCTCTCTCTCTCTCTCTCTCTCTTTCTCAAAAATAAATAACCATTTAAAAATAATAAAAAATACTTTAATACTTAGGTGCCTGTTTTACTAAAAGTTTTTTGAAAGCTGTGCACTAATTTAAAATTTATGAACTTATGATGTACCTTGCATCAAGAACGTATTTACCTATTTTTATACTTGCAGTAAACCTTTATTTGTGCTGAGTATAGGAAATAGGTGAAAAATGAGACTGTCTACTTCAAATTGATGTATTTTACTTATTTACCTTATAGTTAGACTAAATTATGGTCTAGAAACATTGGTTAAACCTACTCAATGTATTTACAGCAAAAAATAACTTTCATGGAAATTTTTCATAATGATACATAATGTAAAAGACATTTTTCTTTATTTTTTCTTTTATCTCATTGAAGTGTTTGGAAACCTGGATGCATATGTTAGGATGAGGAGTTTATCCTGTAATTTTCTCCTAAACTGCTCTTGGTATTCAAACTATTTATAAGATTTTCAAGAACTGGGCCTTTTGGATAACTCGAATGGTAATCATGAAAAAGAGGGTATACTATGCTTTTTCAAGATAGATGTTTCTCTCAACTCAGTATCAGTGAAAAACAGAGATAGTTTTGTGACACAAAACACTTCCAAAGATCTATTCTTACCCACTATATTTTGTTTAGTTTGTTAATTATTAGTGCTTAATAATGATACTCTCTGTTTATTTTACATACTGTCTATAATTAAAATAGAATTAGTGCTTCCCAGGAAAGTTTATCCCAGCTTAAGTCTTTGTTTATGTATTCATTTATTTTGTTTCTTCATTTTCATTTATATTCAGTATATACTGCATGCCAACTGCCAGAGTTTCTTGTGGATAGATGTGACAACATAGTTTATAATTTAAGTAATGATTTGCCTATTTGGTTGAAAGAAGGCATACTAATCACA
Source organism: Hyaena hyaena (assembly GCF_003009895.1). Lineage (NCBI taxonomy): Eukaryota > Metazoa > Chordata > Mammalia > Carnivora > Hyaenidae > Hyaena > Hyaena hyaena. Next base: position 916,075 of record NW_024081280.1, read on the forward strand.
ATTCATTTTTCTTCATTGTTTATTATTTTCATCACATAAATGGAAAGATTTTTAAAAAACATTTGAATTTTGAAGATATTTATTTTTAAAGAAATATTACCTACCTCTTCCCATTTTAATTATCAGATGAATTTATTAAAAAATTAAAAAGCCAAATTTTTCATTAACGTAAAATTAACTGAATATATCCTTACATTAATGAATGATAATAAAATACATAAAATACATGCCTAAAATATTGTGAACTAGTGACTGAAAAGAACTGGTCATATATCACATTTATGAAGTCTTTTAAAATGGAAAATAAGACATGAAAAACTAGAAATAAGAAAAAAATCATCTAAACATTTCTGAAAATAGGTAATAATAAAATTATCAAAAAGCTGAGTAAATGCTTACCATATGGCTCTGAACCTTTTGATAATGGTGTAGAAAATATATAGGTTATATTTTCTAAAATTTTTAGTTAAATTGTTTTTGGAAACATTTTATTTTCCTCATATTGCTTTTCTCCTTTCTTTTTTTAACACAAAATGGCTGTGAGCAAGAAAATAATATGCTAGTGGCTACTACAGTGAAAGTCTTCAGGATCTCAGTCAACTGAGTGTCCAACTCTTCATGTGGATTCAGGTCATGATCCCAGGGGTGTGGGATGGAGCCTCACATAGGGCTCTTTGCTGAGCATGGAACCTACTTAAGATTCTTTCTCCGTCCCCTCTCCTTCATCCTGTCTCCGCCATTGTCTTTCTCACACACTCTCTCTCTCTCAAAAAAAAAAGTCTTTTAATAATCAAATGAGCTTAATAAAAATATAAATAATCACGTTGAGTCCATCTCCATTTTAGGTGCTATAGGACATGGACTAGGACAATATTCACAATTATATCACCCCATATTCTGAACTATTTGGTGGATAGTAGAACAGGATTCCTTAGTATTATTCCTTTATATCTATAACTTTGAAGGAAGCCGAATTTATGCTTAAGCTAACGTGAGTTTCTATAATAGAAGTTTAAAAATGTAGATTGTATATGCTCCGCTATTCAACTTATCCCTAACATTCAGAGATGTACTCAATTGCAATCAAATTATTTTATGATTTGTCATTTAGGGGCACTGCGTCATGATTTAGAATATATTTCCAAATGTCTCCTCTGCCCAAGCCTTGCTTTTCTTGTTTTAGCCATCAGAAGGCTTTGACAAAAACTAAATTTTCTAAATTACCTTTGTTGCAAATTCCATATTAAGAGTGAAGTAGATTCTCAGCATCCTTGGATCCCAGTTATCCTTACTTCTGAATTGGTGGGTATTTTAATACCTATGATGAACATGTACAAGTTATTCTTATTAAATATACAGACACCCAAAAATGAAAAGAGATGCATGTTTATTGGGAGGTATAATTAGCAAATTTTCCATTACTTTCAAACATACAAAATGTTATAGATTTCCATTTTAATCAGGATGTATAATGTTGCAAGAGACTTTAACTCTTAACCATAAAACGAATCTGGAGAAGTTACATTATTACACTTGTTCTTTCTTTGTTTTTTTTTTCTTTGTTTTGTTTGGATTGTTTTTTTTTTTTACTTAATGCAATAAATCACACAACAATGCTGCACCTACATGCTTATACTTCACCAAGTATATTCTGAGAGTTCTGGGCTGAAGAACTGAAAGAAACATTTGGAAACTTGTGGGAAGTTGCCTAAGTGCAGAAGAGTGGACTGGTAAAGGCTGTGTGTCTAGCAGTAGGATTCTCAGAAATCCCATCTATGCAGTTGTGTCTCTTACCAAGCATCAGTCATCAGTTTCTAATTGTTGGGGACAGAACAGCAATCGATGGTAAGGTGTTCTGTGGTTAAAAAAAAAAAAAAAACTGGAATAAGATTATATAGTGAAGAAAACTCATTTCTAAATCAAAACACTAGCAATGGGTTAAAGATGCAAATGAGAGAGAGAGAGAGGAGGGAGAGAAGGACACTGATTTCCAGAATCTTGCTAGTCTTCCAATTCCAAACCCTTCTGAAAGGAATGTTTAAAGCCAATTTAAAAATAAATCTATCTGAAGATGAACAAAAGCACAAAGTAAGAAAAATACAATGGAAATGAATTGTCCACCCAATACTAGAAGCCTGACAAGAAGGAGCAAGACATTTCTGGAGAGAAATATTACCTACTTTGATCTCAGCTGTTCCCTTACCCACTTTATTCAGCATCAGTAAAAAATAATGAGACAAAGGAAAACAAAGGAAACAAACAATAAGATCAGCTACAGAGATAGCCCAGATATTAAAATGAGCAGAGTCTTTATGATACTTATTATGAATATATCAAAGGACTATTTGGAAAAGGAGAGCACCATGCAGAAACATATAGTGGGAAAATCAGCACAGATGTAAATGAGGATGTAAATAAAAATTCCAGGTAATGAAAGCCATTAATGAAAGGAATAAAGAATGCATTTGGTAGGTTAAGACCAAACCCCATGCCAAGGAATTCAGTGGCAAAGAATAACTTTTTTTATTCTATTCATAAAAATGATGTTGGAATACCTGGATATACACATGGAAACCAATGAAGTTGGAACCTTTTCCACACCAAATAATAATAAAAGAATAAGAAGGCAAAAACGGAGCAAAGGCCTGAATGTGAGAGCCGAAATTTGTTTTTGTACGTTTTTATGATTTGAGATTAAGCAAAGCATTTCTAAATACAACACAAAAATACAAGCGACAAAAGAAAAAATGAGATAAAATGGACTTCATCAAAATTAAAATGTTTTGTGCTGCAAAGATATTATCAAGAAAATCAAAACAACCCACAGAATAGGGGAAAGATATTTTCAAATCATATCCTGATGAAGGACCTGTAACCATAACATAAATAGACTCTTAAAACCTAGTTACAAAAAAAAGAACACAATGAAAACATTTGCAACTACTCTATATATATGTGTCTTCAAAGAGGATATACAAGTCTCTAGTAATGGAAAAAAGGTGCTTAATAGCCTCAGCCATGGGGGAAATAAAAGTCAAACCCACAATGAGATACAACTTTACAATTTCTAGGATAGCCATATTAAGAAAGATAATAAAGAGTGTTAAGAAGAAAAAAATTAGAAACCCTATACTTTGTTGCTAGGAGTTAAATGGTGCATCCAGTTTAGAAAAACTGTTAGCAGTTCCTCAAAATGTTAAACATTGAATTTAAAGTGAGCCAGCATATCAACACTCAGTTATCCTCCCAAGAAAAATGAAAACATGTCCACACAAAAACTTGTTCATGAAAATTCATAGCAGCATTATTTATAATAGAAGGTGTCCATGACTGACAAATGGATAGAAAGTAAAGCTACAGTGGATTATGAAAATAATAAAGAATGAAGTACTAATGAATGCTGCAATACAGATGAAGTTTGAAAACATAAAGCTAATTCAAAGAAGTCATCCACAAAAGACCATATACTTTATGAATCCATGTATGTAAAATGTGCAGAATAGACATATATACAGGAGAAAAAATAAGATGAGTGGATGCCTAGGATTGTGAGGTAGAAATGTAATGGGGAATAGAGGCCAATGGGCACATGGTTTCTTTGAAGGTTGATAAAAAACAATACATTGTCTTTGTATTTTTTAATTTATTTTTTAATTGAACTTAATTAACGAACAGTGTAGCATTGGTTTCAGGAGTAGAACCCAGTGATTCATCACTTATGTATAACACTTTTTGCTCATCCCAAGAAATATCCTCCATAATGCCCATTGCCCATTTAGCCTATCCCCCCCACCTCTCCTCCAGCAACCCGTTTTTTCTCTGTATTTAAGAATCTCTTATGGTTTGCCTCCCTTTGTGTTTTTTATCTTATTTTCCCTTCCCTTCCTCTATGTTCATCTGTTGTGTTTCTTAAATTCCACCTATGAGTGAAATCTTAAAATTATATTATTGTGATGATTTTACAACTCTGTGAATATACTATAAAAAACATTGAAATATACACTTAACATCCAAGCAATTGTGTGGTTTGTAGATTATGTATCAATAAAGCTTTTTAAAAAGGAGAAGGAAGGAAAGAAGAAAAAGACCAGACCCTGTCCAGGGAAGAAAGTGTTAGTAAATATAATATCAACAGGAATTATACCATACTGATATATAATTTGTGTCCAAGAAGAAAAGAAAGAAAATAATCCTAAAATTGTTTGGACAGATATTTGAAAGTTATTGTATTAGTCAGCTAGGGCTGCTTTAATAAAGTACTGCAGACTGGGCTGCTTAAACAATATACATTTATTTTGTCACAATTCTGGAGGCTAAAAGTCCAAAATCAAAGCAGTGTTAGCAGAGTTGATTTCTTCTGAGGCTTCTCTTTTTGACTCTTATATGACCATCTTTCCCTGTGCCCCCGTGTCTCCTTTCCTCTGTGTTTATGTCCTAAGTTCTTCCTCTTATATAGAGACACCAGTCATATTGGATTAGGGCTTACTCTAGTGGTTGTTTCCAAATAGGGTTACATCTAAGGTACTGGAAATTAGGATTTAAAATATGCATGGGGTGGGGGGTGCACCTGGGTGGCTTAGTCACTTAAGTATCTGACTTCCACTCAGGTCATGATCTTGCGCTTCTTGGTTCGAGCTCAGAGCCTGGAGCCTGCTTTGGATTCTGTGTCTCCCTCTTTCTCTGCCCCTCCCTGACTCAGGCTCTGTCTTTCTCTGTCTCTCAAAAATGAATGTTAATTTTTTAAAATATGCATTTGGAGGGCATATAACTTAGCTCATAATATTTTTTTCAAATTTATTAAGCTATCAAATAAACATGCTGGATTCTCAGTGACCATTTTTTTTAAATGTACCTAAACATATCATAGTTAAAATTCTTAAACTAATAATAAAGAAAATGATATTTGAAAACAGCCAGAGTGGAGAGGTGCCTGGGTGGCTCAGTCAGTTAAGAATCCAACTTTGGCTCAGGTGATGATCTTGTGGTTCGTAAGTTTGAGCCCCTTGTCAGACTCTGTGCTGACAGTTCAAAGCCTGGAGCCTGCTTCAGATTCTGTGTATCCCTCTATCTCTCTGCCCCTCTCCTGCTCCCTCTCTCTCTCACTCTCTCTCTTTCTCAAAAATAAATAAACATTAAAAAAAAGAAAAAATGAAAACAGCCAGAGTGGGGAAATTATGACAGAGCATGAAACTATGACAAATATCATCATTGTCTTCTCATTAGAAACAGGGGAAGCCAGAAAACAATAGTATGATACTTTTTTTTTTTTTTTACAAATAGTTTATTGTCAAATTAGTTTCTACATAACACTCAGTGCCCATCCCCAAAGTGCCCTCCTCCATGCCCATCCCCCCCTCCCCCCCACATCCATCAGTCCTCAGCTTTTGTCAGCATTCAAGAGTCTCTCATGGTTTGCCTCTCTCCCTTTCCCCCACCATTTCCGCCCTTCTTCTCCCCCTTGTTCCTCCGTCAAGTTCCTCCTGATCCTCCTATACGTGCAAACATATGATATTTGTCCTTCTCTGCCTGACTTATTTCGCTCAGCATAACACCCTCCAGGTCCATCCATGTTGCTACACATGGCCAGATTTCATTCTTTCTCATTGCCATGTAGTATTCCATGGTATAGATAAACCACATCTTCTTGATCCATTCATCTGTTGATGGACACTTAGGCTCTTTCCATGTTTTAGCTATTGTGGAGAGTGCTGCTATGAACATTGGGGTACATGTGCTCCTATGCCTCAGCATTTCTGTATCCCTTGGGTAAATTCCTAGCAGTGCTATTGCTGGGTCATAGGGGAGTTCTATTGTTAGTTTCCTGAGGAACCTCCACACTGTTTTCCAGAGGGGCTGTACCAGTTTACATTCCCACCAACAGTGTAGGAGGGTGCCCGTTTCTCCACATCCTCGCCAGCATCTAGAGTTCTCTGATTTGCTCATTTTAGCCACTCTGACTGGCGTGAGGTGGTATCTCAGTGTGGTTTTGATTTGTATTTCCCTGATGAGGAGGGATGCTGAGCATCGTTTCATGTGTCTGTTGGCCATCTGGATGTCCTCTTTGGAGAAGTGTCTGTTCATGTCTTCTGCCCATTTCTTCACTGGGTTGTTTGTTTTTCGGGCGTGTAGTTTGGTGAGTTCCTTATAGATTCTGGATATTAACCCTTTATCTGATATGTCATTTGCAACTATCTTTTCCCATTCCGTTGGTTGCCTATTAATTTTCTGGGTTGTTTCCTTGGCTGTGCAGAAGCTTTTAATCTTGATGAGGTCCCAACAGTTTATTTTTGCTCTTGATTCCCTTGCTTTTGGGGATGTGTCAAGTAAGAAGTTGCTGCGGTGGAGGTCAAGGAGGTTGTTTCCTGCTTTCTCCTCTAGGGTGTTGATAGTTTCCTGTCTCACGTTCAGGTCCTTTATCCATTTTGAGTTGATTTTTGTGCATGGTGTGAGAAAATGATCTAGTTTCATTCTTCTGCATGTTGCTGTCCAGTTCTCCCAACACCATCTGTTAAAAAGGCTGTCTTTTTTCCATTGGATATTCTTTCCTGCTTTGTCAAAGATCAGTTGGCTGTATACTTTTGGGTCCACTTCTGAGTTCTCAATTCTGTTCCATTGGTCTATGTGTCTGTTTTTGTGCCAATACCATACTGTCTTGAGGATGACAGCTTTGTAGTAGAGGCTGAAGTCTGGGATGGTGATACCTCCCGTTTTGGTTTTATTTTTCAGTATTACTTTGGCTATTCGGGGTCTTTTGTGGTTCCATACAAATTTTTGGATAGTTTGTTCTAGTTTTGAGAAGTATGCTGGTGCAATTTTGATTGGAATTGCATTGAATGTGTAGAGTGCTTTAGGTAGTAATGACATCTTAACTATATTTATTCTTCCTATCCATGAGCATGGAATGTTTTTCCATTTCTTTGTGTCTTCTTCAATTTCCTTCATAAGTTTTCTATAGTTTTCATCATACAGATCTCTTGTATCCTTGGTTAGGTTTATTCCGAGGTATTTTATGGTTTTTTGTGCAATTGTGAATGGGATCAGTTTCTTGATTTCTCTTTCTGTTGCTTCATTATTGGTGTATAAAAATGCAACCGATTTCTGTACGTTGATTTTGTACCCTGCAACTTGGCTGAATTCTTGGATCAGTTCTAGTAGGCTTCTGGTGGAGTCTGTCGGGTTTTCTATGTAGAGTATCATGTCATCTGCGAAGAGTGAAAGTTTGACTTCCTCTTTGCCAATTCTGATGCCTTTGATTTCCTTTTGTTGTCTGATGGCTGATGCTAGGACTTCCAGCACTATGTTAAACAACAGTGGTGAGAGTGGACATCCCTGTCGTGTTCCTGATCTCAGGGGGAAAGCTCTCAGTTTTTCCCCGTTGAGGATGATGTTAGCTGAAGGCTTCTCATAGATGGCTTTGATGATGTTTAAGTAGGTTCCTTCTATCCCAACTTTCTCGAGAGTCTTTATTAAGAAGGGATGCTGTATTTTGTCAAATGCTTTTTCTGCATCTATTGACAGGATCATATGGTTTTTATCTTTTCTTTTATTGATATGATGGATCACATTGATTGATTTGCGAATGTTGAACCAGCCCTGTAACCCAGGAATGAATCCCACTTGATCTTGGTGGATGATTCTTTTGATATGCTGCTGGATTCGATTTGCAAGGATCTTGTTGAGAATTTTTGCATCCGTATTCATCAAGGATATTGGCCTATAGTTCTCTTTTTTTGTTGGATCTCTGTCTGGCTTGGGAATCAGAGTGATGCTGGCTTCATAAAATGAGTCCGGGAGTTTTCCTTCGACTTCTATTTTTTGGAATAGCTTGAGAAGAATTGGGATTAATTCTGTTTTAAATGTCTGGTAGAATTCCCCAGGGAAACCATCAGGTCCAGGGCTCTTATTTGTTGGGAGATTTTTGATCACTGATTCGATTTCTTCACTCGTTATGGGTCTGTTCAGGTTTTCTATTTCTTCCCGTGTGAATTTTGGTAGTGAGTGTGTGTTTAGGAATTTGTCCATTTCTTCTAAGTTGTCCAATTTGTTGGCATATAATTTTTCATAGTATTCCCTGATAATTGCTTGTATTTCTGAGGGGTTGGTTGTAATAAGTCCATTTTCATTCATAATTTTGTCTATTTGGGTGCTCTCTCTTTTCTTTTTGATAAGCCTGGCTAGAGGTTTGTCAATTTTGTTTACTTTTTCAAAAAACCAACTCTTGGTTTCATTGATCTGTTCAATTGTTTCTTTGGTCTCTATGTTGTTTATTTCTGCTCTAATTTTTACTATTTCTCTTCTTCTACTGGGTTTAGGGCGTTCTTGTTGCTCTGCCTCTAGCTCCTTTAGGTGAGCTGTTAGATTTTGGACTTGTGCTTTTTCTAATCTCTTGAAATAGGCCTGGAGAGCAATGTACTTTCCTCTTAGGACTGCCTTGGCCGCATCCCATAGATTTTGAATTGTTGTGTAGTATGATACTTTTTAAGTGCTGACAGAAAAGTAAATGTCAATCCAGGATTTCAAATTAATGAAATATCTAACAATATCTAACAATGAAATTAAGGGAAGTTGGGGTCTGACAAGTATTAACTCTTCTTCACATGTTAATTATAATACTGGACAAAATATACATAAAAGAAAAATGAAAAAGAAGAAAACCCAACTATTTGAAATCAGTGGAATATGAAATTCTTTTCCTTTGGTATGGGATATCTGAATCTTAAACAGGAAACTTCTGTTTCCCTAGGGAGTCAGAGAACAGAGTGCAGAACTGTAAGATTGTCTGGGAAGTAAGACAGAGAAAGTCTAGGAAAGGACACTACATAGGGGAAATCCCCCAAATATTTATATGAACTAAATCCAGAACTTTGGCTGACCGATATACTGTTCATGGGTGAAGAAAACTACAAGAAATACCATAAAAAGCAGTAGTTCAAAGGTGGAAAATACTGAGCAGAAGAACCAGAATTAAAAATTTAGATTCAGCCAAGTTAACAACCTACTAAAAGAGAAATAAAAGATTTGCAGGGAATGATAGCAGTATCTGCAGTGTCTTAAGTCTACCAGACAAGTGAAGAGACAGGAACAATATGGTTCCTGGTGAAAAGAAAAAGCAGGGAATGGAAACTATAACAGGCAAGCATTTTTTTTGAAAAACTGTTTATTTATTTATTTTGAGACAGAGAGAGAATGAGCAGGGGAAGGACAGAGACAGGGGAGAGAGAATTCTAAGCAGGCTCCACACTGTCAGCACAGAGTCCAATGCTGGGCTCCATCTCAGCGAACAGTGAGATCATGACCTGAACCAAAATTAAGAACCAGATGCTTAGCTGACTGAGCCACCCAGGTGTCCCATCTGGCAAGAATTTTAAAGCAGTCATTGTCCACATTTTCAAAGGCTTAAAGAAAAAATTTGCCATAATGAATAAACAGAGGAAGGCTTTCAACATAAAGAGGGGAAAATGTTTTAGAAGTCAAAGGAACAATATATAAAGTAGAAAGCCTATTTTAAGTGTTTATTTTGAGAGAGAGAATGCAAGCATACAAGGAGGGTGTGGGGGAAGAGAGAGAGGGAGAGAGAGAATCCCAAGCAAAACAGAGCTTGACTAGAGTCTTGATCTCACAAACTAGGAGCATGAAATCATGACCTGAGCTAAAATCAAGAGTCAAATGATCAACTGCCTGAGCCAACCAGGTGACCCCAAAGTAGAAAAATCTTAAATGTTTTTAATGTTTATTCATTTTTGAGAGACAAAGACAGACAGAGCATGAGTGGGGAAGGGCAGAGATGGAGAGGAAGATGAAGAATCTGATACAGGCTCCGGACTTTGAGTTGTCAGCACAGAGCCTGATGTGGGACTCAGAAACTGTGAGATATTACCTGAGCTTAAGTCAGACACTTAACCAACTGAGCCACCCAGGTGTCCCCCAATGTAGAAAAATCTTAATAGGTGATATGAATAGTAAACTATAGATAGTGGAAGAACGTGTCAGCAGATTAGAAGAGGGTACAGTAGAAATTCTTCAGTTTTAAGAACAGAAAGGAAAAAATGGACATAAATAGCTACATCATCAGGAATTATTTTAGAAATTATCACATCGTATAACAAACACAGGATTTCCAGAATGAGGATAGAAAGTAACACAAAAATATTTGAAACACTAGTATGTGCAAATATTTCCCAATTCTGGTGAAAACTAACAACAAAAACATGCAAGGCCTAGTTTACCACTTCCCAAGGTTAAATGAAAAGAAACAAAAATCGAAGCATTTCATAATCTACGGGATGAAAAATAAAGAGAAAATCTTGAAAGAACTCAGAGCAAAATTAGAAGAATGCTTGTCCCTAGGTGGGGGTTGGATTGCCTGGGTAGTTGCAAAAGGGAATCGCTGGGATTAGTGGAAAAGTTCTATGTCCCAGGTTTGCCTGGTGATTATATGGACATACACAGTTTTCAAATATCTTTGAAAATCTTTGAAAATATATTTCAAAATCTTGAATACAAGATTTGTACATTTTGTTGTACATGCATTGTACCTTGCTTACAAAAATATTTAATTATTCCGTAATGTTCCATAAAATCAAAGGAACATTACTTTTATTGAATGTTTTGTTGATTAAACATTATCATAAGCACCTACATGAATTACCTAAAAAATGGCATTCATAGTCACAAAGTTAAGAAGCAGTGGAATAGTTAGGACTTAGTTTCTTTTTGATATATAATTTATTAAGCTGAGTTTCATTTTGATATAAAATTTATTAGCATGATAAAATATTAACTGATAATACTGTTTTGTGAGCACTGTAAGGTGATACAAATTTTACACTAAATTTATATAAACATTTTACATGTTCAGGGTCAGAAAGTATGGTCGTTTGTGTTCATTTCTCTATTTAATGCTTCTTCACTTACTCCGAGGGTCTGATCACCTATTTTCTGATACATATACTTTAACCGTAACTTCTAAATCTGTATTATGAAGAACACACTGAAAATCATTTTCTCAAACTTACCACTTACAACTTCTTAATTACTTTCAAGCAATTCGAAATGTCTAGTCTTGGAAACACTTCCGACAGTTAAATTTTGACTGCCTATTATTGGGCATTATGGGAGATTAGTCTTTTTCTTCTGTTTTTGCATTCCCCACTTACCGGTATTAGAAGCACCATTTTTTTTTTTCTCTAGGTACAAGAGCATAGTGAGCTGTAAAAACATATTCATGACAGTGGTTATCAAGGAAGTTCTTAGATGAATCTGACTTTTAATCTATTCTGAATTATACCATTGATTTAAATTATGAACCTTTACTCCCAGCTAAACTGATATTATTAAAAGAGGCAGTTCCAGAACTGCAAGGCTGTATCATTACAGCATTTCTAAAACTTAAATAATTCTGTAAGTATAAAGTGGGAGTGTGGAGAACTTCAGATTTGATCAAATAAATTCATTACAACATGATTCTGTCAAGACAATCAAGGCACATAGATATTGGATAGTGTCATTTTATAAATCAGAAGTTTCCAAGAAGAGAAGTAGAATGAAAGAAATAGAGCTATATAAGATAGGCTGAAAAACAGAGAAATCTAGACTCCCACTTTACTGTAATTCAATAAATCTGTATGTGTTTGGACCTCCAGTTTTGGAATATATTCATGATTCTGCAACATGCTATTGAGTAATCCTTAAGCAAATCCATTCTTTGAGTTTCAGAAGACAACCAGTTTGTTTTTTCCTGTAAATCAATGAAAGTAGACAATCATAAAGTCATAAAATAACCAAGAAACTTAAAAAAAGAGCCTAGTCACTTAGTTTTACCTAAGAGGAAACCAAGGTTTTTTAAAGGTAAAACCTATATGGATATTTACACATACAAAACAAGTGTTTTCTAAAACTGAATCCATAAAACTTATATTAGTCACATTTGCATTAAAAAAAAACAGAATGTTTTCAGCAATAGAAGATATTGCAATGACATACAATTCTGTACAATTTTCATTAACTTTATAACATAATGTAATCATATGTGTCTGTAGATAGAGATGATGTCAATGCAGAAAAACAATCCAATATGGTGTAGAGCTCTACACAGTCATTGTGCACTGACATGGAAATCCACATCAAGAGAAAAGCTGAGCCTTTTAATTTGATGCAAAACTATATGTGGAGTTTTTAAAAAGTCACCTTAGCACAGTTCTTATCATACAATCCACAGTGTGATTTTAAGTTTGGTTGGAAACATCTATAAACTCTGATTTTATTTCTGATTTTGATCAGATGATAGAATTGCCAGATTCTAATCAAATGGCAACCTCTATCACTATGAAATGCTCTTTAATTTTGCCTAAACATAAAAATCATTCAGAGCTTTAATGCTGTCTTTAATCTAAGTAGTTTTTTAATATTCTAATAAAAACCCATAAAAGGAACGAGTTTGGAAATGATGTATTAAATGGAATAAACATATATTTTATTGCATTTACAAAATGTTATGTTATATGGATAGTTACATGTTAATTTTGCATCATATAAGGCAAAATAAGGAAAAAATATATTGTGAATTGTATAAAAGTATTTTTTGACATAGTACAATGTAGCAGCCATTCTACTATACAAAGCAGCATTTACATAAAATAAAACAAATTACATATTGGAAAAAATTAGTTCATTTGAAATCAATATCAAATGTAGAAAAATACATTATGAATTTGGCTTTAAAAATTTTCAAATGACCGATTATTAAATTGTCCCTTCGCTAGATTTGGAAAAAAGATACTGATTTAAAAAGTCACTTATTAATAAACTATGATGTACATGAAAAGAATTATTGCTTAGAGGTAAGCTGAGATTCCATAAAACACTTTACATTTGAATTGAATGCTAAAGTACTTTGTGCTTTATCTCCGAGTAAATTATCAAATTTGCAGAAGCAAAACATTTTCAAATTCAGTTTTCCATGTGTGTGTATGTTGGCTTTGCAATTTAAGAATACATTAAATATGGGGGTGCCTGGATGGTTCAGTGGGTTAGGCATTAATTCTTGATTTAGGCGCAGGTTCTGATCTCATGGTTCATGAGTTTGAGCCCCACATCAAGAGCTTGGGATTCTCTTCTCTGTCCCTCACCTATTTGTGCTCTATAAATAAATAAATAAATAAATAAATAAATAAACTTTAAAAATACACTAAATATGAGATTCTAGTCTATTTGCTAAGAGTTAAAAGAAGTAATAGGTTTAGGGTATGAGAATCTAAATTCCTGTGAAATGTATTCAGTCATGTCCAGAGGTAGGGGGTTTTAATAGAAATGTCAAGCTTTCAAAATTAGATAGATTTTAATTAGAACATTAACATTGAGCAAAAGGGTATATAATAAAATAGTTTATATTTTTTAAGAGTATCGATATAATAAATCTTTATTATTATGTTTTCTTAGCTAGTTAAGCAGAATGAAGAGCATGATCTATGAAGCTGAAGGACCTGAAGTGAAAGCTTCATGCCAACTACTACCTCATATATGAAATATAATTGTATAGATTAGAGAGACAATAGAAAACTTTGTGATGTGCAGTGGGAAGCTATAGTGGTTGAGGAATGATACTTAAGTGGTACTGAGAAGAAGGGCAGAAAGGAAGAATGGAAGAAGTGTATTTGTATCTTAAGATGATGAAATGGAATGGGATGGGATTGTTTGGAGAGAATACTGTTATCAAGGAAACAGGGAGCATTGTACTTACATTTGAGTGGAATTACAGGAGAGGAGTAGCATTTTAAGATTAATTTGCTGCTGGTATGACTATTTTGGGGTAGAGCACAAGACAGAAATCAAAGAGAATAATTAGTATTTTTCTTTTTTCAGTCCAAACATAAAGTAATAAAACCAAAACCTGTGAGCCTGAAAGAGGAATGGAGTAAGAGAAGGGGAAGGTTTAATGAATAAATTTACTTTGGAAATCTTTCAAAGAAAGAAATGACTAATTTAGTAGCAGATCAGATGATAAAGAAAAGGGAAAATTAAAACAACTGATATCTCTCATTGTGCCTGGGTGGCTCAGTCAGTTAAGCATCCAACATTGGCTCAGATAATAATCTCATGGTTCATGAGTTCAAGCCCCACATTGGGCTCCCTACTTTCAGCACTTTCAGCACTGAGATGGCTATGAATCCTCTGTCTCCCTTTCTCTCTGCCCCTCCACATTCTCTCTCTCTCTCTTTCTCTCTCTCTCTCTCTCTCTCTCAAAAATACATAAACATTGGGAAAAAATGTTAATTAATAAAATAAAATGTCTTATATCTCCAGTTGAGGAGATGGGGTATCTAACTAACACGGCAGAGATTACCTTTCTGTTCAAAGCTTTCTTTTATTTGATTTCTTTCCAGCTCTAGATACAGTATATTTACCATACCTTTGAAATTTTCTGCTAAACTGTATACTATCTCTAGCATTTTCAGAAAGATTTACTTTTCCTTTCAAATTCTTTTAGGAGGGAAAATTTTAAAATGTATTCTAGGAGTTATATTTGTTCTGCAGTTTTAAAATACAATTACAGTTTAAAGATTACCTATACTGTGATGCCTGTGTGGCTCAGTGTTTGTGTATCCAACTCTTGACTTTGGCTTTGGTCATGACCCAGGGTCATGGAATCAAGAATGTGAAGGGCTCCTCGTTGAGGGTGGAGCCTCCTTAAGATTTTCTCTCTTTCTCTCTCTCTCTGTATCTTTCCCTCCCTTACCCCTCCTCCACTCATGTGCATGCATGCTCTCCCTTTCTCTCTCTCAAAAAATTAAAATACAATAAAAAACAAAGATTAGTCTATACCAACAATTGCAAAACATTCAAAAGAATGCTTCTCCATTGGGCCGACCAAAATGAAATGAATATATAGTTCAGCAAAAAGCTCTAAACAACAATTTGATTTATTTTCTAGGAAAAAGGTGAAATTTTGCTTATCTTTCTAATTTTAAAATTACATAAAAATGTGTGGATATGAAATATTGTATTATGCATACAAATTACATACCTTATCCCTTATTTTTATATTTTCTTCTTTCCAATAGCTTGGGATTTTTCAGCATTTTTTAAAAGTAGAAATAAGGCACCTGGGTGGCTCAGTCAGTTAAGTGTCTGACTTTGGTTTAGGTCATGACCTTGTGGTTCATGAGTTCTAATCTCACATCGGGCTTTCTGGTGTTAGCACGGAGCCCACTTCAGATTCTCTGTTCTCCTCTCTGCCCCTATCCCGTTAGTGCTCGCTTTTCTCTCTCGCTCTCTCTCTCAAAAGTAAATGAACATTTATTTAAAAATTTAAAAATTAATAAAAATAAAAGTAGAAGCATAGGTTATTAATTTTGAGATATTTTCTCTTATGATATAATGATTTAGTGCTATATTTTTTGTCATGACCACTTAAACTGCATCCATCCAAAAATATATGCTGTATTTTAGTTTGTATTAAGTTCTGTGTATCTTTTAAACTGTCTTTGAGAATTCTTCACAATCCATATGCTGTTTACAGATGTGTTGTTTAATTTCCAACTGCTCAAGAAATGTCTAATTGTTTCTCTGATTTAAATATGGTTTAATTATCATTGGGTAACATGCCTTATATGATTTCATTTTTCAAAAATTCATTGAGATTTGTTCTGTGAACCAGAATATGGTTGATTTTGGTGAATGCCCAATACTTGTGAATTATTTGCATAGCAGTTCCCTGGAATACTGTGAATGGAGTATTGAATATATTCTTTCAACTTCTGTCCTTTAGCTGATGTATTTAAAACATTTACCTTTACTGATCTGTTATATTTAAGTCTCGCATTTTTATCTGTTTTGCTTCTTTTATTATTTCTCATGTCTTTGCTTCGCTTTTCTTGTCTTCCTGTGGGTTACTTGTAAATTTTTATAGAATTCTATCTTTTAAATTTATGGTGTTTCTAAATTCTATCTTTTTAATTTACGATATTTCTTCATTTTGTTTAGTTTCCTTAGTGGTTGCTCTAGGGATACAATACATATACATAGCCTACTAGAGCCTAATCTTGACATTTTTCAACTCTTAGTGAATGTTGAAATCCTATTTCCACTTAGTTTCCTTTACTGTCCCCACTTCTTATTTTTTAAGTTTATTTATTTATTTATTTTGAGGCAGGGAAGGGTAAGGGCAGAGGAAGACAGAGAATCACAAGCAGTTTCTGTGCCACCAGCGCAGAGCCCAACACAGGGCCAGAACTCACGAACATTGAATTCATGACCTGAGCTGAAGTCAAGAGTCTGGAGGCTTAACAGGCTGAGCCACCCAGGCACTCCAACTCTCCCAACTTTTTAAGTGTAGTTCTCTCAATGTTTTTTCTTACATACACTTAACACCACATTATGTCATGATTTGCTTCAACCATCAAATATGATCTAATAAATTCATGAAGAAAATAATCTATTATATTTACCTTTCTAATCACCAATTCTCTGCCTTTATTTTATTTTTTTTTTTTTGGCCATTCCAAACCCTTCCCATATTATTACCTTTCTGACCAGACAACTCTTTTAGTCATTGTTTAAGGCTAGTGACAAATTATTTTAATTTTCCTCCCAATATTGTCTTTATTTCTTTTTTACTCCTTTTTTTTTTAATTTTTTTAATGTTTTATTTATTTCTAGGAGAGAGAGAGAGACAGCGTGAGCAGGGGAGGGTCAGAGAGAGAGGGAGTCACAGACTGAAACAGGCTCCAGGCTCTGAGCTGGCAGTCAGCACAGAGCCCGACGCGGGGCTCGAACCCACGAACCGCGAGATCATGACCCAAGCGAAAGTCGGACGCTTAACCGACTAAGCCACCCAGGCGCCCCTCTTTTTTACTCCTTAAGTATATTTTTGCCAAATAAATAATTTTTGGCTGGATATTGCCTTTTTCCAGCAGTTGAAAAATACTGTCTCACTTCCTTCTGGTCTGCCTAGTTTCAGATGAGAAATCTTATGCCATTTAAATTAGTATGTTCCCATAGGTAGTATGTTATTTCTTTCTAGTGGCTTTTAAGATTTGTTTCTTTGTCTGTAGCCCAGAAATTTAATTATGATGTGTATTGGCATAGATATCTTTGGATTTATCCTGTTTGTAGTTCTCTCTCAGCTTCCTGAGCTGTCTTTATGTCTTCATCAAATTTGAGTTATTAGCCATTATTTCTTCACACTTTGTTTCAGTCTCCCTTCCTCTCTCCGCTCCTTTTGGGACACCAAAGTATAAATGTTTGTTGTTATGTTCATTAAGACCCATGTGGTACCTGGGTGGCTCAGTAGGTTGAGTTCTGACTTTAGCTCAGGTCATGATCTCATGGTTCATGTGTTTGAGCCCCATGTCACGCTCTGTGCTGACAGCTCAGAGCCTGGAGCCTGCTTCGGATTCTGTGTCTCCCTCTCTCTCTGCCCCTTGTTCACACTCTGTCTCTCTTTCTGTCAAAAATAAAACATGGGGGAAAAAAAGACCCTTAGCCACTGTTAATTTTCTTTCTCTGGTAAAAGATTAAGTGGTTTATATTCATCACCATAAAGTTCCTTGATTCGTCTGTCATTTCTATTCTGGAATTGAACTTTTCCAACAATATTTTCATTTCAGCGATTGAATTAGTATTTATTTCAGTCTTACAGTATTCATTTGTTTCTCTTATAAAAACTTCTGTTTCTTTGTTGAGAATATTTTTCCTTCATTTGTTTCAGAAGAACATGTAAATGACTGTGGAAACATTTTTGTCATAGTCCTACTCAGATAGTTCCAGTATCAGTCTATTTAGTGTTGGCATTAGTTGATTGTATTTTCTCAATCCTGCTGTGATTTTCCTGGTTCTTGGTATGATGAGTGATTTTCAAGTATCTTAGACATTTTGTGTATTGTATTAGAAGATTCTCAGTTCTATTTCAATCTTTCATTTTAGCAGGCATTTGCCTGTTTAATATGTTGGGCTATAATTCTGATGACAATTTAGTTTACGGGGTCCTTGCAATGCTATTATTGTCTGGTTTCATTGAGCTCAGATGAGATTTCTGCTGGTGCAACCTGTGGGAAGGAAGGTATTTCCTGGTCCATGCTATATTAGGCTGCAAGGGAGGTGCTGATATATTCCAGAAATTCATGACAGAGAGTGTTTGACCTGACCCTTTCCCTGGCCATTCACTGCTGATGATCTTCCCATTCTGTCTTTACCAGTAGTACTTGGGGAGAAAGCACCCCCCTGGGCAGTCTTGTGATCCTGGGTGGAGGACCAGAAGCTGTGGCGTTGCGTGGTTCCCTGTTACTGGGTGGATGGTCAGGAGCTGCTGGAAGGAGTTCCCTTCTGCCATTGTGTAGAGACTTGGAGGTGTGTGGCCTGAATCATCATCTGCTGGTGCATAGAAGGCAGGAGTTACTGTGTCTGGGTGACCACTACTCTTAGGTAGAAGATACCGATTTAAGGTTGCTTTTTGCAAGTGGGTGGAAGTCCAGGAGACACAAGAGCCTGTTATCATCTCAGTTTCTATGAGAAGAGCTTGTGTTCTGCCTATAGATGTGAAGCCTGGGTTGAGTCACCCTGCCCAGTTCCACTGTTCCTGCTGTTGTGAAGGTTAGTCCTTGCTCTTCTGGCATATTCAGGATACTGTTGACACTGCTGTAGATCTTCCCAATAGGCACCTCCTCAACTCTACTTTCCTCTTATTTTGGCAGGAGAGTACAGGCCTTTTCTTTTTTTTTTCATTTGTTCCTCCCCTCCCCTTCCTCCTTTCCTTCCTCCTTCCTTTATTCTTCCTTTCTTCTCTCCCTCTTTCTCTTTCTGTCCTCCTGCTTTTCCTTCTCCTTGTCTCATTCTCCTCACTCTCTCTGCTTTTCTTTTCTCTTCTTCTTTTTTTTTTCCTATGCCTATTGGTCATTCATGGTTTCAGGTCTCTCTGACACTCAGTTTGAGCTTTGTGGAAGATTTAAAAACTGCATGGAGCTTATTGCAGTATTATTCTTTAACTTCTACTCTTCCTAGTCAGCCCACTGTTTTTCTTTTCAGCATTTAGATTATTTATAGCTTTCTATTTTCTAAGACTATTGGGCTATTTCCATAGCTTTTACTTGTATTTAAAGTGGAAGAACAGGAGAATGTGACTCTATATCATCTTGTCTCAGAACTGAAAGAATACCTTATATTTTATATTTTAAGAATTCAGTAGGTATGAAGAGTATAGTTGTAAACACTCTGCAGTGACCCCAAATAAGTGTTCTCATTGTATAATTGATCCAGATACTGTTTATTTAAAAAAATAAAATATTGGGTATAAACGTTAAGTCCTTTATGTTACCTTTTTCTTCACAAAGCTCTCTTTTCCTCCCTAGGGGCAATCACTATGATGAATTATGTATAAAGCTGGCAATTCCATGCTTCTAGTACAAAACTATGCATTTGCACACAATATTATTTTGTTTGAGCTTTTAGAAAAATGAGTCAGTGGTATCTTAGTACATGTAATATCAGCAGTCAACTAATCAGTCTTACATTTGTCCCCCCACTCTTCTAAGATACTACACACGGAATTGCAAGAACTGCTGAGGAAATCTATATTTTCTGAAACAGTATTTGTAGAGCCTAAGAATGAGGCTGATTATATCAGCCATGGATCGAGGCCATCCATGCTATCCCTGATGTTTGTTTTACTGCCAGGTGCTCTGCTTGTTGGTCTTCCATTTTCATAAATCTGTTCACAAGAAGCAGGTATCCATTTCCATGCTCACATATGCCCCCAAACTCCAATAGACATATGCCATTCTATCCCCAAAACTATTTCATCCTACTCTGATTTTTCCACTGAATCCAAATTGATAGACCTGGAGATTCCACTAAAAACTTTCACTCAACATAGAATCCTCCCGCCTTGGTTCCCTTTGACTCTCCCACTTTTCCAGTTTTCTCTTTCTTTTCTAATAGCTGATGGTAGTGGGATTTGTTCTATTCTTATAAAAGAGAGAGAGAGAAAGAGAGAGAACACTTGCTTTAATATTTGGAGCCTATCTATATAATATGAATTGCACATATTTGGAGGTGACATTTGGAGTACCAGTTCATAGTTTAAAGATTTAAATTTAAAAAAATATCTATCTGCAAGTACTTTCCTGGTTCATAGGGTGGTAAGAAGCACAAAGTTCACATTTTCAAATTCCAAGCTTCTAATGAATAATGAAGACTTTAAAATGACTTGCGTTAAAATTAGAGCCATCATATCTTAGAATTCCATTGGGAGATCCTGTCTTATTTTGAATGTCATGATGACTAAAATTTCTCACCCACCTCACCGTTCCCCATCCTCCACAAAGTCTTTGAAATGAAATTTTCTGTGAATTCTTCAGCTATTATGACTTGTACTGGGGGAGATATATTTAGTCATCACCTTACAATTACAGTGAAATAGCAAACTCACTCCAGCTGAAGAATACATCCTTTGTTCTCTCAGCAAAATGTCTTATGCAGATGTCTATTGCAGATGGCTACCCTAAAAATGGTAACACGCATGGAGCCATGTTGCCCCCCCCCCAAAAAAAAGAGGTTCCACAGCAGGAAGTATTCTCAGTCTTCATACAGAAATCAGTGCATATTTCCTAGGGTTAGATTTAAAAATTTTCTTAGCTTTCGTATTCCTATTTAAGATTATTTCTGGTATACGCTCTGAAAAACTGTTCTTTTATTTTTTTCTAATTTTAACATTTATTTATTTTTGAGACAGAGAGAGAGAGAGAGAGAGAGAGAGCAAGTGAGCATGAACAGGGGAGGGGCAGAGAGAGAGGGAGACACAGAACCTAAAGCAGGCTCCAAGCTCTGAGCTGTCAGCACAGAGCCTGATGCAGGACTTGAACTCAGGGACCATGAGATCATGATCTGAGCCAAAGTCGGACATTTAAGCGACTGAGCCACCCAGGGGCCCCTCAAAAGCTGTTCTTTTAGAAAAGGAGATGTTTTCAAATGTGTTGTTCTTATTTCCTATCACTGTCTTACATTTGGAAGATTTGTTTTAATGTTTCTATTAGTTAACACTACAAATGTGTCAGAAAATTGTCCCCACTCTACCACTGGCAAACGGGAATGTGTGTAGTACGCTTGTGCACAAGTTATAGCACTGTGCATTTCTAAGTCTGGCAGGCACATCAAAAGAAATACGAGTGTTAATGTGACATTTTGACTTTGTGTGCTAGAAGGTCACTTGAGTAATTAGTGCTAGATAAACCCAGAGGACATGCTGTGCTAGTGTGATCATTCTAGCAGTACCCATTGTGACTAACAAGCACAAAGCTGAAGAAATTTATTTATGAATTATGAAAATCTTCTTAGCTACACATTTAAATACTTTGGGTTTGCTTAAACTTCAGCCTCTTTTAGAGAAGGGACTTTACCTAATTTGACCAATGCGCTCTCCAAAATAGAGATTTTAATAATGATTTTTAGTAAAATTTTTTTTCTAAGTTCCATTTTTTTAATTCTTTTGACTTCATAAAGGGTGTGAGTAGAATGAGGGGATTACATTATTCCCAATGAGCAGCAAACATTTACCACTCCTAATTGAACTTAATTAGATACCTTATCTGTTCTTTTGAATTAATTTATGCCTTAGATTTTTTTTTTTTTTTTACAAATAGTTTATTGTCAAATTAGTTTCTACATAACACTCAGTGCTCATCCCCAAAGTGCCCTCCTTCATGCCCATCCCCCCCTCCCCCCCACATCCATCAGTCCTCAGTTTTTGTCAGCATTCAAGAGTCTCTCATGGTTTGCCTCTCTCCCTTTCCCCCACCATTTCCGCCCTTCTTCTCCCCCTTGGTCCTCTGTCAAGTTCCTCCTAATCCTCCTATACGTGCAAACATATGATATTTGTCCTTCTCTGCCTGACTTATTTCGCTCAGCATAACACCCTCAAGGTCCATCCATGTTGCTACACATGGCCAGATTTCATTGTTTCTCATTGCCATGTAGTATTCCATGGTATAGATAAACCACATCTTCTTGATCCATTCATCTGTTGATGGACACTTAGGCTCTTTCCATGTTTTAGCTATTGTGGAGAGTGCTGCTATGAACATTGGGGTACATGTGCTCCTATGCCTCAGCATTTCTGTATCCCTTGGGTAAATTCCTAGCAGTGCTATTGCTGGGTCATAAGGGAGTTCTATTGTTAGTTTCCTGAGGAACCTCCACACTGTTTTCCAGAGGGGCTGTACCAGTTTACATTCCCACCAACAGTGTAGGAGGGTGCCCGTTTCTCCACATCCTCGCCAGCATCTAGAGTTCTCTGATTTGCTCATTTTAGCCACTCTGACTGGCGTGAGGTGGTATCTCAGTGTGGTTTTGATTTGTATTTCCCTGATGAGGAGGGATGCTGAGCATCGTTTCATGTGTCTGTTGGCCATCTGGATGTCCTCTTTGGAGAAGTGTCTGTTCATGTCTTCTGCCCATTTCTTCACTGGGTTGTTTGTTTTTCGGGCGTGTAGTTTGGTGAGTTCCTTATAGATTCTGGATATTAACCCTTTATCTGATATGTCATTTGCAACTATCTTTTCCCATTCCGTTGGTTGCCTATTAATTTTCTGGGTTGTTTCCTTGGCTGTGCAGAAGCTTTTAATCTTGATGAGGTCCCAACAGTTTATTTTTGCTCTTGATTCCCTTGCTTTTGGGGATGTGTCAAGTAAGAAGTTGCTGCGGTGGAGGTCAAGGAGGTTGTTTCCTGCTTTCTCCTCTAGGGTGTTGATAGTTTCCTGTCTCACGTTCAGGTCCTTTATCCATTTTGAGTTGATTTTTGTGCATGGTGTGAGAAAATGATCTAGTTTCATTCTTCTGCATGTTGCTGTCCAGTTCTCCCAACACCATCTGTTAAAAAGGCTGTCTTTTTTCCATTGGATATTCTTTCCTGCTTTGTCAAAGATCAGTTGGCTGTATACTTTTGGGTCCACTTCTGAGTTCTCAATTCTGTTCCATTGGTCTATGTGTCTGTTTTTGTGCCAATACCATACTGTCTTGAGGATGACAGCTTTGTAGTAGAGGCTGAAGTCTGGGATGGTGATACCTCCCGTTTTGGTTTTATTTTTCAGTATTACTTTGGCTATTCGGGGTCTTTTGTGGTTCCATACAAATTTTTGGATAGTTTGTTCTAGTTTTGAGAAGTATGCTGGTGCAATTTTGATTGGAATTGCATTGAATGTGTAGAGTGCTTTAGGTAGTAATGACATCTTAACTATATTTATTCTTCCTATCCATGAGCATGGAATGTTTTTCCATTTCTTTGTGTCTTCTTCAATTTCCTTCATAAGTTTTCTATAGTTTTCATCATACAGATCTCTTGTATCCTTGGTTAGGTTTATTCCGAGGTATTTTATGGTTTTTTGTGCAATTGTGAATGGGATCAGTTTCTTGATTTCTCTTTCTGTTGCTTCATTATTGGTGTATAAAAATGCAACCGATTTCTGTACGTTGATTTTGTACCCTGCAACTTGGCTGAATTCTTGGATCAGTTCTAGTAGGCTTCTGGTGGAGTCTGTCGGGTTTTCTATGTAGAGTATCATGTCATCTGCGAAGAGTGAAAGTTTGACTTCCTCTTTGCCAATTCTGATGCCTTTGATTTCCTTTTGTTGTCTGATGGCTGATGCTAGGACTTCCAGCACTATGTTAAACAACAGTGGTGAGAGTGGACATCCCTGTCGTGTTCCTGATCTCAGGGGGAAAGCTCTCAGTTTTTCCCCGTTGAGGATGATGTTAGCTGAAGGCTTCTCATAGATGGCTTTGATGATGTTTAAGTAGGTTCCTTCTATCCCAACTTTCTCGAGAGTCTTTATTAAGAAGGGATGCTGTATTTTGTCAAATGCTTTTTCTGCATCTATTGACAGGATCATATGGTTTTTATCTTTTCTTTTATTGATATGATGGATCACATTGATTGATTTGCGAATGTTGAACCAGCCCTGTAACCCAGGAATGAATCCCACTTGATCTTGGTGGATGATTCTTTTGATATGCTGCTGGATTCGATTTGCAAGGATCTTGTTGAGAATTTTTGCATCCGTATTCATCAAGGATATTGGCCTATAGTTCTCTTTTTTTGCTGGATCTCTGTCTGGCTTGGGAATCAGAGTGATGCTGGCTTCATAAAATGAGTCCGGGAGTTTTCCTTCGACTTCTATTTTTTGGAATAGCTTGAGAAGAATTGGGATTAATTCTGTTTTAAATGTCTGGTAGAATTCCCCAGGGAAACCATCAGGTCCAGGGCTCTTATTTGTTGGGAGATTTTTGATCACTGATTCGATTTCTTCACTCGTTATGGGTCTGTTCAGGTTTTCTATTTCTTCCCGTGTGAATTTTGGTAGTGAGTGTGTGTTTAGGAATTTGTCCATTTCTTCTAAGTTGTCCAATTTGTTGGCATATAATTTTTCATAGTATTCCCTGATAATTGCTTGTATTTCTGAGGGGTTGGTTGTAATAAGTCCATTTTCATTCATAATTTTGTCTATTTGGGTGCTCTCTCTTTTCTTTTTGATAAGCCTGGCTAGAGGTTTGTCAATTTTGTTTACTTTTTCAAAAAACCAACTCTTGGTTTCATTGATCTGTTCAATTGTTTCTTTGGTCTCTATGTTGTTTATTTCTGCTCTAATTTTTACTATTTCTCTTCTTCTACTGGGTTTAGGGCGTTCTTGTTGCTCTGCCTCTAGCTCCTTTAGGTGAGCTGTTAGATTTTGGACTTGTGCTTTTTCTAATCTCTTGAAATAGGCCTGGAGAGCAATGTACTTTCCTCTTAGGACTGCCTTGGCCGCATCCCATAGATTTTGAATTGTTGTGTTTTCATTTTCATTTGTTTCCATATATTTTTTAATTTCCTCTCTAATTGCCTGATTGGCCCATTCATTCTTTAGAAGGGTGTTCTTTAACCTCCATGTTTTTGGCGGTTTTCCAGACTTCTTCCTGTAATTGATTTCAAGTTTCAAAGCATTGTGATCTGACAGTGTGCATGGTATGATCTCTATTCTTTTATATTTATTGAGGGCTGCTTTATGTCCCAGTATGTGATCTATCTTGGAGAATGTGCCATGCGCACTTGAGAAGAAAGTAAATTCCCTGGCCTCAGGATGTAAAGTTCTAAATATATCCGTCAGATCCATCTGGTCCAATGTGTCTTTCAAGTCCATTATTTCTTTAGTGATTTTCTGTCTGGTTGACCTATCCATTGCTGTAAGCGGAGTATTAAAGTCCCCTGCTATTAGCACATTCTTATCTATAAGCTTGTTTCTGTTTGTGATTAATTGTTTTAGATATTTAGGTGCTCCCATATTCGGTGCGTAGACATTTATGATTGTTAGTTCTTCCTGATGGATGGACCCTGTAATTATTATGTAGTGCCCTTCTTCATCTCTTGTGATTGTCTTTAATTTAAAGTCCAGTTTGTCTGATATAAGTATCGCTACTCCGGCTTTCTTTTGATTTCCTGTAGCATGATATATATTTCTCCATCCCCTTACTTTTAATCTGAAGGTATCTTCCCGTCTAAAATGAGTTTCTTGTAGACAGCATATTGATGGATTTTGTTTTTTAATCCATTCTGCTACCCTATGTCTTTTGATTGGAGCATTCAGCCCATTTACATTCAGTGTTATTATTGAAATATGTGGGTTTAGAGTCTTTGTATCTTTTGTAGGGTTCATGTTTGTGGTGGTGTCTCTGGTATCTTTGTTCCTTGCAACCTTTCCTTCAGAGCATCCCCCTCAGGATTTCTTGTAGGGCTGGCTTCGTGGTGACAAATTCTTTCAATTTCTGTTTATTTGGAAAGGTTTTTATCTCTCCTTCTATTTTGAATGACAGGCTTGCTGGATAGAGGATTCTTGGCTGCATATTTTTACTGTTCATCACATTGAAGATTTCCTGCCATTCCTTTCTAGCCTGCCAAGTTTCAGTAGATAGGTCTGTCACCACTCTGATAGGTTTCCCTTTGTATGTTAGGGCCCTTTTCTCCCTAGCTGCTTTCAAAATTCTCTCTTTGTCCTTGTATTTGGCCATTTTCACTATGATATGTCGTGCAGAAGATCGATTCAGGTTACGTCTGAGGGGAGTCCTCTGAGCCTCTTGTACTTCCACATTTACTTCCTTCCCCAGGTCGGGGAAGTTCTCTGCTATAATTTGTTCCAGGACTCCTTCAGCACCTTTCCCTCTCTCTTCCTCTTCTGGGATTCCTATGATACGGATATTGTTGCGTTTGACCGTATCGCTGAGCTCTCGAATTCTTCTTTCCTGTTCCTGGATCAGTTTGTCTCTTTTTTTGTCAGCTTCTTGTTTTTCTATAATGGTGTCTTCTAAATCACTTATTCTCCTTTCTGCCTCTTCAATCCGTGCATTGGAGGCCTCTAATTTATTATGGATCTCATTTATCGCATTTTTTAATTCTTCATGCCTATTTTTATTTTCCATTCTGTCTGTAGCCATAGTTTCTTTGATGTCCCCTATGTTTTTTTCAAGCCCAGCTATTAATTTTACCATTATTATTCTAAAATCTTGTTCAGTGATGCTGCTGATATCTGTTTTGAGCAGTTCATTAGCTGTCATTTCTTCTTGGAGTTTCTTTGGAGGAGAGGTCTTTCGTTTCGTCATTTTAGTTAGCTTTCCGGCTCTTGTTGGTTTTAAAGACCTATTATTCTCTCTGTTTCTATGAGCACTGCTATATCCAAGAAGGCTCTTTGACTTTCCAGGGCCTACCCTTTCAGAGAGTGTTTTTTGAATGGTATCCCCTGGTCTCTCTTGTTGGGACCTTGGTTATTTTATTTTCCTATTCGTAGTGATATTTGGGACTCTCCACCTTGTGCACTCTAGCTTGTTTCTTGAGGTAGCCCTGGAAAAGAAAACAGACAGACAAACACACAGGGAGCAGGAGCACACAAACGCACAGGCTAATTCAACTAACATGCAAAGCGGGAGGGAAAACGAAAAAGTTAAGAGAAAAGATGGAGGAGGGAGGGCGAATAATAGGGAATATAAAATACATAAAAGGGTCAAAAAGGGGAAAGGAAAAGGAAAAAAGAAGAAAACCGATGGACAAAGAACGGTTTAAAGGATATAACCAGATTTCCCAGCTACAGTTAAATAGCCGTGTGTATGCAGTGCTGGTTGAGGAGCATAGAGAAACAGAGAGAAAGCAGGGCGGGATGAGACACAATTGGAAATAGAATGAACAGGCAGAAGGGATAAGAAGCTTTTTTCAAAGAGGTAAAGGGTAGAATATGGTTGGATAGGTGAGAGAAGGGTGCTGGAATTATCCAGAGAAACTATATAGTGTAATTACCCCTGAGAGAAATAGCTGAAAATGTCAGTAGGTGTAGAATTTACATTTACACAATGGACTCGTGAACGTTTAAGCAAGCTGGCGACCAGAGTTAATCAGGTCAGTGTTCTGGGGAAAAAAGAGAGAAAAGAGAAAAAGATGAAAAAAAGAAAGAGTAAAAAAGAAAAAAAAAAAGAAAGAAAAAAAAGGAAGAAAAAAAAAAAAGGGAAGAAAAAAAAAAAGGGAGGAGAGCACCTCTCAGGCAGGGATGGGCGTGGCGTGATCCAATGCCTCAGGCGGGAGCTCTGCCTCGGCGGTTGTGGGGAGGAGAGTGACGGTGCTCCAGTCCCTTCTCGAAGCAAGCGCTGCTCCTCACTCTTTTGGGGGTGTAAACTCCCCGTACCAGGGGCGCAGCCGAAGTTGGTTGCACTCTTCAACGCAGGGCAGTTCCAATCTCCATATCCCCGTCTGTGCGACCCGCTGAAGTTGCCTTAGACACGGCTTCCCAGGCAACCCCCTCGGGCAATTCCAGGCCCCCTGCCGAGCTCTGGGAGCGGAGTCAGAATCGCTGCTTCCTTCTCTGGGTCGGGCTGGCGCGCATGGGCGGGGGCTTGCCCGCAGGGTGTTCTGAGCCGGAGTCCGGTTAGAAGGCTCTCTCATTGGATTCTGCGTCTTTTTTCTCCCAATCTCTCAGGTTTTGTAAGGTTTCCAATGTCTTCGGATCTTTTCTGTGTGATGTATGGGCGCGAGTGCAAGTACGGAGCTCCTTACTTCTCCGCCATCTTGCCCTCTCCCTCCTGCCTTAGATTTTTTATAAGGATTTTTAGGTTACTTTCTAGGTACCTAAACAATTAGATAACATAAAATAATTAGAATGGGAAATCAGTAATAATGATAAGAATGTACATCAGCCAATATCAGATATTTACTTTAAAGAGATTCAGTTAATTCTGAGATTCTGGAAATGAGGGGAATGCATATATGTTCACCAATTTTATTTTCCCCAAATCACAGGGCCACAAGGAGAATATATTATGTTTTATTCCTCTATTTTAATTTTTGTGGTCCTAATTTTATAAAATATAATATACAGAAGTAAAATATGGATATATTTTTGTTATATATATACATATATAAATATAATGTACGTATGTCTGTGTATGTGGATGTATATGTCTGTAAATGTATATGTATATATGTATATATATGTATGAATGCATGTGTATGTTTATACATTCACATGTTATGGCTAAGCCAAAAGTTCTCCTTGTATTTTATCCATGGTATAGAACATTACATTGGGCACCTGGATGGCTCAATTGGTTAAGTGTCCAACTTTGGCTTAGGTCATGATCTCACGGCTCGTGAGTTTGAGCCCCACGTTCGGCTCTGTGCTGACAGCTCTGAGCCTGGAGCCTGCTTAGGATTCTGTGTCTCCCTCTCTCTCTGCCCCTCCCATACACACACTCTGTCTCTCAGAAATGAATAAAACTTAAAATTTTTTTTAAATTTTTTAAAATGTTTTTTTCATTTCGGAGAGAGAGGGAGACAGTGTAAGCAGGCAAGGGTCAGAGAGAGAGGGATTCACAGAGTCTGAAACAAGCTCCAGGCTCTGAGCTAGCTGTCAGAACAGAACCCGACGCGGAGCTGGAACCCACGAACCATGAGATCATGACCTGAGCCGAAGTCAACTGAGCCGAAGATGTTCAACCATCTATGCCATCCAGGCATCCCCCCAAAAATTTTTTAAAGACATTACTGAGGTACCTGGGTGGCTCAGTCAGTTGAGCTCAAGTAATGATCTCAGGTTTGTGGGTTTGAGCCCCACATTGGGCTTTGGGCTGACAGCTTGCTCAGAGCCTGGAGGCTGCTTTAGGTTCTGTGTCTCCTTCTTTCTCTGCCACTCCCCCTCTTGCACTCTGTCTCTCAAAAATAAATAAATGTTAAGGAAAAAAAGAGAGACATTATAAAACAAGGATGATGGTACTGATGAATATGAAAGCATTTAAGACCCAGTATATTCTCAAATTAGCATGTATAAAACACACTCTATGATTTGCGAGCTCTGTATCTATTGCACATTTCATTTGGAAAAGTTGTATCTAAGAATAATGAAATTGGTTTCCAGGTGCTGTCAACATGAGTTTGCTTCTGTTGACAATAAATCAATAACTCTTTCTGACATGACTCTTATAGTAGTAAGAATCCTTGCAGTAATCTACTTGCTCAATGGCAAAAAGATAGCTCTGCTGTGAATTTTTGAAGGTGCTACTCAGACTAACTTGTTCTAGATGAGTATTATTTCTTTGGCCCAAAGGTGAATGTCCACTTATGTGATGAAGAAAAGCAGTTTTTATTTTGGATGAGACAAAAGGAAATAGGAAGGGCACTAGTCATGCACACCAAGGTAGACCAGGAAAAGAAACTGATGCATTCAGCTGTAATTGATGGAGAAAATTTAGATGGCAGCTCAGAATATGAATAATTTTATTAGCATGTGAAAATTAGCAACTAGGAGAACACTACATACATGGTCTCTTTGGGTCTCTTAAACCTTTTGAATTGGTTTATATTTTGAATACCTACTCTATGAATTAGAGATTATGACCTTAGATTATGGATAAGGAAACTAAGTTAATTAAGATCTCACACCCTGAAAATGAATTAAATTCCATGTCTGTCTGATATCAAAACCTTTGGATTTCTAAAATACTGGTAAGAGGCGGCTCAGTCAGTTAAGTGTCTGACTCTTGAATTTAGCTGAGCTCATGGTCTTATGGTTGAAGAGATCAAGCCCCTTGTAGGGCTCTGCATTGACATCATGGAGCCTACTTGGGATTCTTTCTTCTCACTCTGCCCCTGCCCCACTTTCACTTTCTCTCAAAACAAATAAATAAACATTAAAGAAATAAAATACTGGTAAATTCCATAGTTGAGATAAATCATAAATACAGAATAACAAACCGAAGATTTATTCTTCCCAATTAATAATATGTAATGCACATAAAACATTCTGCAATGTATCACACATGCTAGACAAATACATGTTTTTACATATTTGAATTCTAAGTTGTTAATGCTTTAGTGGAAACAATTTTGTATTCATTTTAGTGGAACAGTGAGGCTTTGTTTTTAACTATCAAATTTCACACAAAGAGATGGATTTTTGTTAACTCTGCTTTTTGTCAGATTCTGTTCAAATAAAGTAAATATTTTCTAACAAATTCTATATCTGTGACTATGCTTCATTCCTCTTCTCTCCTGGCTTCTGGCTTTTCAATTTTAATAAATCTACAATATTTATCTAGAAATTTTATATAGCTAGAAAATAATGTCTTATGGATCACTTAAGAGGTAGTATAAGTTTTCTGGGGACTAGGAGTCATAGAGGTGACTTTAGTTTATTCATATCTCTAGAGTTTAGTTTCTCAGTAAATATCCTGAATAGGCTTGATTATTTTTACCATTCAAGATTTTGTCCTAGTTTAAAGGTTGTAGCATTCAGTAGTGGCCAGATCAATTTGGAAAATCAGTTTTATTGACTGACCACACAGATAACATAGCTATTTGTAACAAGTCAACCAAAGACAACACATGGCATTTGTAATGAACTTTTGCAAAAATTTCTGTAATCTAAATACTTCCAACATTAAAATTCCTTCTGTCTTAGTATCTTTCATCACCTACCAACTTACATGATCAAATCTAGTCATTAAAATGGCTCATTGCATGATTTCACACATGCTTAATCATTTCATATTATTTTGGAGTGAAGGATGAATTTCCTGGGGTACTGGAGTCTGCATATTAATTGTGTATCTGTCATCATTATGCTAACTTATCATTGGGTATAATTTTCCGAGCCCTGTTGTTAATGTTAATATTATTTTTTTGCTGGCTGTCTGAACTATCCAAATGCCTTCTTATTTAGTATTAGACATCTCTTTTATTTTATCTCTTTCTTCTCATTTTGTAAAATATAAAATACCACTAAATCAAATGTAAATAGAGCAGATGCTTGGCAAAAATTATCCTGGTTGTAATAGTCTGTACTTGGGCAATACCAGGTATTCCCTGAATATGAGTGGGACTCATGACCCATACTCATTATGGATTCCCCAAAGAAATGTTAATTAACAGAATGAGTGCAAAAAGGGGCTTTAACAAACAATGTGTGCAAGTGTGTCTATAATAACATAGACATGCAGGGTACATATCTTTATGCCACTGCTTCTCAAACTTTAGTTGTGCAAATTACCCAGGGCTCTTATTAAAATACAAGTTCTTATTCAATAAATCAAATAGATTTGGTATTTCTACCAAACCTCCAAGTGACACTGCTTGTCCAAGTACCAATATTATGCAAATTTCTATAGACTTATCATGGACTTTAAAATACTTGAATATAGTGACTTTGTCTTTAATCTCAGTATTCTCCTATCTTGTTACAACATCCAAGAGCTGCTCAAGAGATTTTGCTTGGATAATAGTTAAATGAAGAAACAGGTGAAAAATAAATGAAAATTTTTCTCTTTGTTCTGATCTTACTTAATAATTGTGCATAAGATTAGTACCTTTTTTTCCAATTCCTTTGTGAACAGTTGTATAACAAAGTGGGGACAATCCAGGATAGAACAAGAAGACAGTACGATGCAACAGGAAGGCACTTGGGCAGCTGAGTGAGAGCAAGGATTCTGGAGTCAGATTATTTCGGTTTCAATCCTGGCTCCTATCATTACTGGAAGTGTGATCTTATATAAGTAATTTGATCGGTTAGTGTCTCACATGTTTTGTTATAAAGTAAGGATAAAAAAGGAAATTCCGCTCATAGGTGAGATTTAAATAATTCATGTAAAATACTTAGGAAAGTGCCTGGCCAATAGCACACAATACATAATAGCTATTTTTACAACTGAAATATTAATGCCACCTCTTTTCAAAAATTTCACTTATGTTCAAAGTTAAGATAACAAGGTTCACAGGCTAACTGGTTAACAAGGGTATATATATATACCAAGGTTCACAAGGGTAACTTGTATGCCTATCCAATAGAAGTCTATTTAGTCAGTATTTCTGTTTATACAACTAAGGAATATTTCTAGAAGCTCCTTCCATTGGCAAAATTAGGCTGACACTTTATTATTTAAAACACTATAACATAGATAGGGTCAAACCGCAAAAGGTGTGTGAAGATTTAGAACAAGTTAAAGACAGTTTTTAAATCATTGCAAATTGCAGTTACATATTTTAAACACTCACTTTTGCATACACCTTTAATTGATTAATTACAGTTCCTAGGTGCATTTGAATTTACATTAGACTATAGATATATTCTTTATAAACTAATTGGCAAAGTTTCCCATGCTCTATTTTTAAGACAGTTACGTGCTGCTATAATACAAAATTTCTCTTTCTTGCTGAGTCATTATTACAGTGACACATTGAATAAGTTATCTGGTTGAGTCTTTGTCTTATTCTTGCTTTGACTTTTGCATAAAAGCTTGTATATATGAATTATGAAAGCATTACCTAACACAGACACTTAAAGAAACTAGAATCTAGCATGTGGCTCTTTTTAAAAAGTGATGAGGAAAAGGAATGTTATATATAGATAAGCTTGAGGTAGAACTATAATATTCTTTTTATTTTATTTATTTAAATTCAAGTTAGTTAACATACAGTATAGTAGTGGTTTCAGGAGTAGAACCCAGTGATTTATGTCTTACCTATAACACCTAGTGCTCATCCCAACAAGTGCCCTCCTTAATGCCCATCACCCATTTAGCCCATCCCCCACCCACCTTCTCTCCATCAACTCTTGTTTTGTTCTCTATATTTAAGAGTCTCTTAATGGTTTGTCTCTCTCTTTTTATATTATTTTTCCTTCCCTTCCCCTATGTTCATCTGTTGTATTTCTTAAATTCCAAATATGATTGAAATCAAACAATAATTTTCTTTCTCTTATTGAACATAAGTCAGAGGAAGAACTATATTATTTTTATGCATAAATAAAAATGATCAGGAACAATAGAGCAAAACAAACTATAATGATGACTAAAGGGCCTGTTATGAAGATCATCTAATTTTGAGCAGTGATCATGCTAGCTTTGTATCTTTGGGCAACTTTTATAAGCTCTCTGGACCATTTTGTTTGTTTGTTTGATTAATATGGCAATGAATTAATTAATCTAGGAGACCTCTCAGGTCTTTTCCTATAATAATGTTCACCAGTTATGTTTCCCCTCTACCTACTTTTTCCAGCCACTTATGTAAGAGAGTCATTTCCTTTCAATCTCTAAAAAACTTCCCAGTGTATCTCTATCTTTCCTCTTTCACTGCTACAACCTTAGTTCAACTCTCATCTTAATTAAATTATTTTAGTAGACTCCCAGTTAGTTTTTCTTCGCCTGCTTTTATCCTAGAACAACTGTTATGCCACGAAATAGCCAAAGCCACTTTTTAAAAGATGAGCCAGACCATGTCATCCCTCTACATAAAATTTCCAGTAAATTTCCCAATATATTTAGAAGAGAATCTATTCCTTATCATGACCTACAGTAACCTATCTCTTCGTACCCCCTTCAGTATCATTAAATTATTTTTCTGCTACTCTCCCACTCACTTATTATGTCACACCCATACTGGATTTGAACTTGATAATAAGCCTTTCCTTCTCAGTAGGACTGGGTGTGATATTTGCTTTCTAGAATACTCTTCCCCTTTATTGTCACTAGGGTAGTACTGCTAGGTCCTGAAGGTCTCAAATTAAATAGCATCTACTTAATGAGGCCTTTCTTAACCATCAATCATAAATTAGAGTTTTAGTGAGCTTTAAAACATAGAGCCTAAAAATTGTCATTCTCATTCTTACAACAAGAAAAAAAGAGGACAAACCAAAAACCAGGGAATTTGGGGGGCCGATCAAAGAACTGAGTTTGCAGGGCAAAAACATATTCCAAAATCTGGAGAACAGGCAAATCCAGAAAGTCAGAACAAAGATCTGTTTACCTATAGCAGAAACTGCTGGAGAAATACATTCGTGGAAAACTTAAATGGTAACTTTGAAAAATTGCTCGGGGCTGAATGCGGACCAGTGGGAGAGTGACAAATTCTGGGGCCTGCAGGAATAGGCTAGAAAGGTCACACTTTAGTTCCATGAATTGTCCCCATGTTCTTAAAGAGAAAATCTGATAAGAGAAAAGACCCCTCCTGCCTATGATAGTGAGGAGAAGGGTAACTCTTGTGAAATACACCCAGATTCTTCTTCATTAGCAAGGCCTA
This sequence comes from Hyaena hyaena, assembly GCF_003009895.1. Taxonomy (NCBI): domain Eukaryota; kingdom Metazoa; phylum Chordata; class Mammalia; order Carnivora; family Hyaenidae; genus Hyaena; species Hyaena hyaena. Next base: position 950,639 of record NW_024081280.1, read on the forward strand.
CTACTCTAGGAGAAAGACTTTATTAGAGTCTTGACCTAGACGGGTTGAGAGAGGGCATTCCTCTCACGCCAGTCCTCTTCCTGAATGAAGGAGGGCAGGGAGGTCTGTTATGAAAGAAACACTTGCAAAGTTCACAGACCAGAGCCAGAGAATCTTCACCCTCAACTAACCACAATATCAACAAGGTTCTACTATATAAATACTGTGTTACAGCTGAAATTGCTGCAAGATATTCTGTGGGAGGAAAATGAGTATTTAATGAAAATCCACATAAAGGTCTCTTCTAGACCAAAACAGGGACACTAAAGGAATTTTAATCCTCTGTCATCTGCAGCTACAGCAAATATTAAACACAACCTAAATTCCAGTGAGATCAACATAAATTTCCCCATTTGAGGCCTATTTACCTCAGTTCATATTATCTCAGACAGGTCAAGCTGCTTTTTTTTTTTCTTTTTTTAAGGAGAGTATGTGCATGAGTGGAGGAGCAAAGCAGAGGGAGAGAGAGAGAGATAGAGAGAATCTCAAGCAGGCTCCATACTCAGTGTGGAGAGTGATGAGGGCTCCATCCCTCAATTCTGGGATCATGACCTGAGCCAAAAGCAAGAGTCAGATTCTCAGCTGACTGAGGTGGCCTAGGTGCCCCCAGGTTCAGCTTTCAACAAAAAATTATAAGTCATGTCTAAGGCAAGCAAAATGCCATCTAAAGAGATAAAACAAGCATAAGAAGCACACTTAGATAGGGCATGTATGTTGGAATTCTCAAACATGGAATTTAAAATAAATATGATTAAAATGTTAAGGGTGCTAATGAAAAAATAGATAATATGCAAGAGCAAATGGATATATAAGTAGAGGATGAAATCGTAAGTCATAATCAAAGGAAGTGCCAGAAATCAAAAACATTGAAACAGAAATGTAGAATGTCTTTAATGCACTAATCAGTATACAAAATATGGCTGAAGAATTAAGCAGTGAGCATGAAGATAGATCAATATAAACTTCCAAAAACTAACAGAACATCTAAGAACTGTGGGACAATTTCAAAATGTGTGATGTGCACATAACTGGAAAATCCAAAGGAGAAGAAAAAGGAAATGAAACAGAAAACCATTTAAAGTCTTAAGGCTGAGAACTGTCCAAAATTAATGACAGACACCACACCACATATCCAGGAGGCTCAGGGAACACGAAACAAAATAAATACAAAAGTAATTACACCTAGTCATATCATGGTCAAAGTCATAGTCAACAAATATATTTTAAAAAAAAAAAAGGTCTTGAAAAGATGCCAGGGTTCGTAGGGAGGTGGGGAACCTTATCTCTATAGGAGCAAGGGCAGGAATTACATCAGGATTTTCATCAAACTTACATCAGAAACTTTGAGAGCAAGAAGTTGGAGTGAAATATTTAAAGTGATGAAAGAAGAAGAAAACACACCAGCCTAGAATATGCAGTGAAATTATCCTGCAAATTGAAGGAGAAATAAAAACTTTATCAGACAATAAGTGAGGCAATTCATTGTTAGAACACCTGCCTTACAAAGAGTGTTAATGAGTTTCTTAGGATAGGAAAAAAATGGGATAGGTCTGAAATACAGATCTACATAAAGAAAGGAAAAGCAAATGAAGGTGAAACAAAATATTTGAGTTTTCTTATTCTTAATTGAATTAAAACTCAGTTGATTTGTTTAAACTAACAAGAGTGGCAAGTAATTGGACAATTAATATGTGAATAGGTAAAATTAATGGTATTAGCCTCACAAAAGACAAGACAGATGAATTAGGAATATTTTGTTTTTTGGTATCTGAACTGCACACAAAGCAAAATAGTGAAATTTGAAGGCAGACTTAAATTAGTTAAGAATGTATATTGTAAACTCTAGGCCAATCACTGCGTTTTAAAAATAAATATCATCGATTCAATTAGAAAAGAGACATAATGGAAAAATGAAATATCAGCTAAAACAAAAGAAAGCAGAAAACCTCTGGGAATGAGTAGAAAATAATTACAAATATAGTATATGTTAATCTAAGTGCATTAATTCTTACTTTATTTTTTTAATGTTTTCTTTATTTCTGAGAGAGAGAGAGAGAAAGAGAGAGACAGCATGAGCAGGGGAGGGTCAGAGAGAGAGGGAGACACAGAATCAGAAGCAGGCTTCAGGCTCTGAGCTAGCTGTCAGCACAAAGCCTGATGAGGGGCTCAAACTCACGAACTGTGATACCATGAACTGGGCTGAAGTTGGGGGCTTAACTGACTGAGCCACCCAGGTGCCCCAATTCTTACTTTAAATATGAGTTATCTAAATAAATTAATTGAAAGACAGAGATTATTAAAATGTATATATGTTATATATATCTCCACCCCACCCAAGTATATACTGCCTAATACAAAACTCACTTAAAATGTGATTCTGTAGGCTTAAAATTAAAAAAATGAAGAAAGATACACCATATGGAAACTTTTTGAACAAAACTAAAAGAGCTATAATAATTTCACGGTCAAGCCTTAATAACATGGACAATTACTGGAAATAAAGAGAGGACATATATTATGTTTAAGGGATCAGTTATCTCCAAAGACACTACAATCTTAAATGGGAACACAGTAATCAAAAGAACATCAAAATATGTAAGGCAAAACAATATAACAGGATGAAGTAGGTAAATCCACAATCATAGTTGGGGACCTCAAACCTGCCTCCCCGTCAGTAATTGGCAGATCAAGTAGACAGATAATCAGTACGTACATAGTTAATCTGAACATCAGTATCAATCTATGTGATCTAACTGACATTTATAGAATGCTCCATTCAACAACAAAAGAATATATCTTCTTCTCAAGCTCTTGCCAAACATTCATTCACCTAAGGACTGGATACCAGGTCATAAAGCACACCTAAGTGAATTTAAAAGAATAGAAACCATACAGTGTATGTTCTAAGAAAACAATGGAATTAAACTAGAAATCAATAACTGAAAGATAGCTGGAAATTTCCCAAATATTTGGAAATTATGCAACATACTTACAAATGACACATGGATCAATGAAGTCTCAACTGAAGTTAAAAACCATTTCAAACTAAATGATAATAGAACTTAAATTTTCTGGGAGGCATCCAACAAATAGATAAGCAAACAAAACAATTCTAAGAAACTTGGAGCATTAAATACTATATTGGAAAACATTTGAAATTATTGAGCTAAGTTTCTAATTTCCTCTATAGTCCCAGAACCTAGAATAGTCTGTCACACAACCTTGTTCCTGAAGTCATCCCATTGGCAGTAGGGTACCATTTTAATTACCTGTAATAATAAGCTTAACATAGACAGTATTAAGTCATGCCGGTCAGAGTGGCTAAAATGAGCAAATCAGAGGACTCTAGATGCTGGCGAGGATGTGGAGAAACAGGCACCCTCCTATACTGTTTGCGGGAATGTAAACTGGTGCAGCCCCTCTGGAAAACAGTGTGGAGGTTCCTCAAAAAATTAACAATAGGACTCAGCAATAGCACTGCTAGGAGTGTACCCAAGGGATACAGGAGTGCTGATGCATAGGGGCACATGTACCCCAATGTTCATAGCAGCACTCTCAACAATAGCCAAAACATGGAAAGAGCCTAAGTGTCCATCAACTGATGAATGGATCACGAAGATGTGGTTTATCTATACAATGGAATACTACATGGCAATGAGAGAGAATGAAATCTGGCCATGAGTAGCAACATGGATGTAACTTGAGGGTGTTATGCTGAGCGAAATAAGTCAGGCAGAGAAGGACAGATACCATATGTGTGCACGTATAGGAGGATTAGGAGGAACTTAACAGAGGACCATGGGGGAGGAGAAGGGGAAAAATAGTGGGGGAGAGGGAGGGAGGCAAACCATGAGAAACTCTCGAATGCATAGAACAAACTGAGGGCTGATGGGGTGGGGGAGAGGGGAAGGGAGATGATGAGTATGGAGGAGGGGACTTGTGGGGATGAGCACTAGGTGTTATATGGAAAACAACTTGACAATAAACTATTTGAAAAAATAAAAAATTAAAAAACCCACAGACAATATCAAGTCTTAAAACAGACTTTCTTAGAAATTACTTTGGGTTAGCCCCAAAACCTAAATGAAATGTATTATACTTGGAGATTCTAAGTGTAAAACTATCCACTGAAGAATATAAATTTGTTTGACCATTTTTAGTATTAACTATTTTAATAATATTGAATCAATATTATAAGCTACACATTTGGTCTATTTAATATTATTTTAATTATTTGACTTTTATTTATAGATAAATTGCTTCCTTTCTCAGTAATTTCATTTTATTATTATTTTTTATCCCTTTCCTGGCCTCAATTTGCATTTAGAATGCTTGTTATAGAAGTACACAGAGTGAAGTTTTCCAGTAGGCATAACGTGCTGCAGAGGCCTTGGAAATGAGGCCTTTAGGGAGCAAGCAGAAACTCCTTCCAATATAATGCTCTGGTTATGGTCTTATTGTGAAATCTATCTATTATATATGAAGGGTACAAAAAAAAACTCCTCACTACTCAGTCAAGTCCTTCTGAATATTCTCCCTGACTTTTAATTTTGGTGCATGATCTCATGATCTATAGGATTGATACAGTTTAAGATCATAGGCTCTCATTCTGGGCTGACTAAGCATTAATTACAAAGAGACACTGTGAAAAAATGATGTGCATTGCCTTAGGTGTTATTTTTCATCTTCTATAACCTTCCTCAAATAAGTTCTATAGATCAAATAAGAGGAGTCTATCTAATTCTTTATCTTTGTTGTCATAAAATATATCACCTTATGTTTTAAACTGCCATAACTTCTCATCCACAGCATTAGTTTGGAAGAAACTAAAAAAAAAAAATAGGTCATCAGATAGCTTCACAGGCAGAGTGACATCATCTGTCTGCTTTCAGAAATTTCACTTTTAATTTCAAGAGCAATACATGCTTGTTTAAAAGATTCTAGCTGCATAAATTAAAAAGTTAGACTTCTCTTCACCTGGCCCTTTGCAATTTTATTGCCCTCTTCAGAGGCAATCTAACAGCTACCAGTTTGGTTTGTATAATTAATGAAATTAATTTAATTAATAAAAATTGTGTTGGTAGATTTTTATGTTATGCCAAATTCTGTTATGGCTATTTCATATTATCTTAAATCCAGTTAACAACTGGTATACCTTAAATATTATTGCTTATATCAATTTAGCCAAAAGGATTTATTTTCAACTTCTAATTTATCTTTTTATGAAATAAAACTGATTAATATATGCATAGTTCGGGGGTTTTGGAGGGAAGAGAAGAGGGAATACAGTTACTTGAAATTTTAATTTACTTGAAAAAGGTATTTGGGGGGAAAATGACTCAAATATTATTTATTCAAATAATTAAACTGTAAGGTGCCTGAAATACAGGTGGAAAATGTTAATACAATTAAAAAATGAATGAGGGAATGAATCATGATTAAATTAATGGCTAGTTATCTGACTATTTGTAACAAACTATACTCACAGGTTACTATGGTTAAGATTATCTTTTAACCACAGGCAGTCTATTCTCCTTTACTTCTAGGTGACATGATTAGGCTTTATTTTTATATTTTTCTTATGGTTACATATAGTTATATAAGTAATTTAGCTCCAGGGGAAGTAGAACAGAGGCCCCAAGACTATTAGTATGGTCTTTTCATTCTTTCTCTCATTTCCATTGACTGCAACCTGCACATGATGGAAACCTCTCAGGGAGCATGCAGAGCCCTAGGTGATGACAGAACCCTTCAGGACTCTGGAACAGGACTGTTTGTGTACTTACCACTCATACCCAGAGCTGGACATGACAGCAAGGAAAAAACGCATTCAAACAAACAACAACAACAAAACCATCTTTCAGTGGGTCTTTTTTGTGACAGTGGCTTGCCTTAGTATAATACTGCAATGCCACCTATTTTAGCTGCCCAAACGATTACCCAGTTGGCTATCCTCTACTTGCAATATCTCTAATTTCATTTAATGACATCATACTTTCCAGTTTCTCCCCATATCAAGAAGCCATTGCTTCGTTATTAACCTTCTTTGCCAGCTCCACATTTTCTACCTAAATTCCAAACCCAGAGAGTAGATGTTGGCCTCTTTATCTTTTCTACACTCTGACCTAAAAATATCTCATTGATACTTATGGATCAAAATACCATAGTTTATAGAAATAGTTCTAATTACATTTCCAATCTTATCCCCAGAGTTCAAGATTCATATATCCAACACATTACTTAAAAAGTATGATGTAGTTTATAAGAGCATGGATTCTGCAACCAACCCAGATGATATTTTAAATATGTAACTTAGGGCAAATCAGTTAACTACTTTTTGTCACTGCAATATTATAATAGTAAGAGGGCTTATTTCATGTGGCTGTATTGAGAATTAAAGAGTTTATGTAGTCTGTTTATATATAAAACACTTATAAAACATGTAAAACACTGATCAGTTCGTTGATGAGAAGCAGTGCTATGTGGTATAACATAATGGTGGGTAAGGCATTTTAAGACTATGACTGATAGTTTTGGCAGAGATAATGTGTTCAAGGAAGGCAAGTCTGTATCCAGAGTAAACATCTCTTCTGGTAAGAACAATGCAAAACATCGTCGCTTCATGATAGAAATGGTCCAGTATAATCCACTTGCCACCAGATTGCTAGCTGATCACAGTGGCGAATGATGTCATAGCTTAAGATACAACGATGGCAGACTGGGAGCCCAGCAGTGGTAGTAATCAGGTAGGCCTTGGTGAGTAGATCTCCTTGTTGCTAAGCCCATGCCTAACCTCTGTACCTGCCACCATAGCCACTTTATGAGCCCCTTAGGCAATGACAGAGGTAGCTGGGGAATGAGGGTGACTGGTAGCCACAGAATGAATCATCTTGTTCACATGATTATTAAAATCTTCCTTTGCTGAAGTCACCCTTTGATAAGCATCTATGTGAGATACTGTTATGACTTTGTTAAATTAAGAAACTCAATGAGTTCTGGGCACCTGGGTGGCTCAGTTGGTTGAGCATTGAACTCTTGTTTTTGACTCAGGTCAGGATCTCTGGGTTCATGAGTTCAAGCCCTGCTTCAAGTTCCATGCTTACAGTGTAGAGCTTGCTTGGGATTCTCTGTCTCTCTCTGGTTTTCCCCAACTCATGTTTACACTCACTCGCTCTCTCTTTCTGTCTCTCTCTCTCTCAAAAAAGTAAATAACCAAAAAACAATGTTTTTTAAGTGGTAGCCATTCATTTGAATATGTGAACCACAGAAAGGCACTCTCTAGTTCTTCATGGATTTTTCTTGTGAGCAGCTGATAATAGCCTGTGGAAGAGAAACAGTGAGTTAATGCAAAATCCTCCTGTGTCTGGATACCCAGTTTACTCCAAGTGACACATCAGTCCACACTTGACCATAAGTGTTCATTAATATTTTACCTTATTTCTTCTTACCTTTCATAATGTAGTTTCCCTTGCCTTCTAAACTGTATAAAAGTTTGGGCATTTCATACATCCATTCACTTAGAGTTACAGTTATAGTTATAGCCATATAGTTTGATATATATTTTTGATATATAATTCAATATAAGGAATTGCCTCATGCATTATAAAGGCTAAGACATTCCAAAATCTGCCATTTGAAAGCCAGAGGTACAGGAAAGCTGCTGGTGTTTCAGTTCAAGCCCAAAGGCTTGAGAGCCAGGAGAGGTAGTGGTGTAAATTTCAATCTACGTGCAGGAGAAAAACAATTCCCCAGCTCATCCAGTCAGGCTGAGAACAAATTCTTCTTTTCTCTGCCTTTCTGTTTATTCCGCCCTCACCAGAATGGATGATGTGCACCCACATAAGGAAGGGCAATCTGCTTGATTCAGCCTGCAAATTCAAATGCTAATCTTATCCAGAAACATACTTCCAGACACACACAGAAATAATGTTTAGCCAAATATCTAGACACTTTGTGTCCTGGTCAAGTAGACACATAAAATTAACTAGCACATTCCTCTTGGACTTTAGACTAATTTAGTACCCAGTGTTCTGAACTCTCTGATGAGATCAAGAAAATTCTGATTTTGTAGATCATCTTTTTTTTATTATTATGCCAGGAGAAATGTCCAGCTTTCTACATAATAGCTATAATAAGAAATCTCAGATTTGTCTTTTGAAAGTATAAATGACATCACACAGGCCCCTGTTTACAATCATTCAGTGAATTCCAGTTGAACTTTAAAAATTTTTTTTAATGTTTTTTAATTTATTTCTGTGAGAGAGAGACAGCGTGAGCAGGGGAGAGTCAGAGAGAGAGGAAGACACAGAATTTGAAACATGCTTGAGGCTCTGAGCTAGCTGTCAGCACAGAGCCGAATGTGGGGCTTGAACCCATGAACCATGAGATCATGACCTGAGCCGAAGTTGGACACTTAACCGACTGAGCCACTCAGGTGCCCCTGATTCCAGTTGAACTTAACACAAGATTCAAACTTGTTAACATGGTTCTGAATTATTTTTATCATGTTTTTTTCTTCTAGCTGTCCCCCAGCCTGGCTCTTTTGACCTTTTTTTCCCTTCTCATCACTCAGCTCTAACACATTGTCCTACCTGAAGTCTACCATTAGCTCTTCCAAAAATGCCATTTGTGACCTGATGCCTTTTGTACACGTTCTCTCTAAAATTCCTTTTCAGATTTAAAACTATTTTATTGATTACAATATTTAATCTTAGTTCTTAGTTTAAATGTCATCCTAAGAGATGTAAGCCATTTTAAGTCCATACCATTTTGCTTTCTTTAGAGGATAATTTCTAATAATTGTATTTCTTTTTATGTGAGTACTTAATTTAATTGTTTACCCAAAGCAATCATCTTGAGAATAATACCAATTACATCTTGCTCAACATTAAGACTACAGAGTCTTAAACAGTTTTCCATGCATAGTAGGCCATTGACAAATATTTCTTGGCTGCTTTGGTAAAATAAACCCTGTCGTTTTTGAAATTCTAATAATCTATTCTCTTGTTTTATTGAAATCAAGGATGATGTTGAAGAAAATAACTTTCCTATAGAATGATTCAGCATAATTCTTAAAGCATAAAGATTAATTTAAAAGACCACATAACACGTAGTATAGTTTTTGTTTCTTTTACCCTTGACATAGCTTTTTATAATCCCATATGCTTAGAGCTGTTAATTATTCCTTATCTTACTTTATTGTGTTTGTTGTGTCTATTTATACTGAATGGATTCTCAGAGGAAAGCACAAATAGGCCAGATGTGATAACAAAATACATACACCATATGAGAAACTGCTGAGTATTTTGCAATATAGACTGCACTGGAAGTTATTCATATGCCAATGTCACATATTCATCAAACATATCTTTTAATACAAGCATACTGACTTTATATTTTTACATTTACTTAGCCCATTTGTGTATTGTGTATTGATTTTACAACTTCTTTTACAAGTCCACTGAATTTAGTTTAGAGGACTCCAGTGACGAAAGATTGGGGGAAAATGTTATGTGGGAGTAAAACATTGATGTCCTTTCCCTCTAATTATCATGCCCAACACTTGGATTGTAAACCTATATCGTTTCTGTTTTTAAAAATTCTAGTATTTATTATAATTTACTTGGAATTTTTACATGTTTCTCCAGTGATATTTATACTTTGATAAGAAAGTGGCAAGCCAACATGGATGGAGCTAGAGTGTATTCTAAGTGAAATAAGTCAATCAGAGATAAATACCATAAGGTTTTACTCATATGCATAGTTTAAGAAACAAAACAGGTGAACATAGGGGAAGGGAAAAAGAGAGAGAGAGGAGACAAATAATAAGGGACTCAACTATAGAGAACAAACTGAGGGTTACTGGAGGGGTGGTGGATGGGCTAAATGGGTGATGGCTACTAAGGAGGGCACTTGTGATGAACACATAGTGATGAATCATTAAATTCTACTACTGAAACCAATATTACACGAGAAGAGGAAAGTGGCACCCCCATACTAGGAAAGGACTTGAAGAACACTCAAGGAGAAGACTGGTATATCAGATTTGGGGGGAAATTGTACTTCTTCTATGGTTCTATATCAAATCTCCTAAGTTGAGTAAGATTTATTTTTTAGCTTGTACATTCATATGTTTATTCAATATTTTGTTTTTTCAAGAGACAGATATCAATTGTTTGGCATCCTGTTGACACTGTAAAGAAAGATTATAGAGACAAATAAGATAGTTTTGAGATAAATTCAAATGTGGGTGTAGAAAAATAGAGGTTAAAGAGCTAATTTGCAGATAACTAGCCCACTTTTGAATATATGATACAAGTCTAAGTGTAGAAGATGGGGAGGCAGAATTATCTAAGATAGGAAACAAATAGGAAAAAGTAATTAATAGAAAGTGTAGAAAAACATGTAAATAGTTTTATTAGAAGGCAATCACATGACATTTTGAGGTAGATAGAAAAACAAAATCTGAAAAAAGTCCCTAAAGATAAGATCACATTAATATCATACACATTTTTATATCTTGATATATACATATATACATATTTAAAGGACTTATTTATATAGTTCTATTGCTCTCAAAACTCTGCTATTTGATATCACAGTCTTGAGTTTATGGGTTTTGCAAAATGCAGTCTCCATTTGGGAATATGGCAATGGTCACAAATAATTTTGAAGTGAAACTAAACTATGGATTAAGTAAACCAAAAAAAAAGCCATCATTACTCAAAAAATAATACAACCTACATGAGTTACAATTTTACCAATATCAACTTTATTTTTAAAATAACGTAACCATTATGGTAGATTAACTTTTGCTTTGTTTTACACTGTTCCTTTAGTAGTCCAAATAAACCATATGTGAAAAAATCAGTATTGTTAATAATCAAGAAAAGTCTAAAAATAAAAAAATATCATGAAAGAGCTACTGCTGGTACAGTTATGGAAAAATTAGCATATAGAAAAGAATGTATACATTTATTATAGCTCTGAAACTTCAAAACATTTATATTATTCCTCTTGAGTAGAGCATAAGTAGATGACGTGGCTTTTTAAAATAAAGTGTGATTCATGGCCACGTTATAAAATAAATTAGCCAATTAGATCTCTCATTATGATATTAGACTTTTTTACAAATTTAAAAAACAACTACAAAAACTATTCTTTTGATTCTGTGTAGAGTATTCATAAAGTTATGAGGTAGTTTTGGCTTAAAATATACATTTCCATACCCCATATGGATTGCAGATTCACTACACAAAGTATTGCAGATTCACTACACAAAGAAGTTACTCCTTTGAAGACTAATACTGAATAATAGATGAGCCAATGCACTGAGAACAACTAGGGTAGATTTGAGTCTTTGCTTTTACAACCTGTGTGTACTAGGGAGGTCCTTAGCTTCTTTGAACATAATTCATCACTATAAGATGGTTCTGATCCATGTTTGTCTGACTCACAAGCTGTTGTGAGAAGTAAATCAGATAACGGGTATGAAAGCAATTTATAAACATGAAACTATCAGACTGCATGTATTTGTGTTTGTTCAGTAAACCAAGTTTTCCAAACGTATGTTTTGTAACAGTGGGATTTAAGGGTAATGCTTTTAAAGTTCTTTTTAAGATAAGAATATCAGAAACTGCATGTTCCATTGTTTAATATTTTAGTTGGGGACAGGGCTAATAGAAATCAGGTTCTTCCAGACTGGGTGTTTTAGAAACCTTAACTCTTCATAATTTATACATAAAAATCAGATAGTGATGTCCTTTGCCTATTTGAAACTTCCAATAACATTAATATTACTTCTCTTGAAGTGTGTCGTGTATCCCATTTTGCTTTAGAGCTATTTTGAGCCGGAGATTGGCCGTGAGGAAAGCCACCACACACCTCTGTCTTGAGTAAACATCAAGCATCAAGGAGTGAAAAATATATACTGGGGCTTTTCTCTAAAGACGAAGATTTCAGTCTCATAAGGCTGGATTTTAAAAAATCAAAACTTTACTTCTTAGTTTGTTTTGGATTTGTGTGGTGTACAGCCCCAAAGATCTTGCTAGAGAATGAATGTACTTTTTTTCATGCTGGATACTTTGACTCAAATCTTCTAAGGCAGCCATAATAACATGATATGTTTTTCAATACCTTTGATCCTATTTGATAAAAAACAAATCTCAAATTTCCCATATTTCTCATAAAAATACAGCTGACTCTGCACCAGAGATTCAGAAATCCTAAAGATCAGATAGTGAGGGAAAAGCTCCCTGCACTCACTGGTAAGTCAGTACTCTGAAGAAAAGGATGTGTATGAAAGTAGCAGAGCTCACCCAGGTGATTTCAGTTGAATAACTTAGACCTGTAATAAAATAAGTAAGAATTAAAACTTTAACCGAGACTACATTTTTAAAACAAGTATTTTTCTTCTTCAACAACTTATTTTATGGACTCTTTCTACCTATATTCCCAACTAACTGTATGTATATAGTATGTATAACTGGTCGAGAGTTTAGGTCCTTGTATTGACACACATGGTCCATAACAGACTCTACCACTCACTAGGTGACATATCTTAAACCAAGTTTCAATTTCTGCATTATCAAATGGTGGAAAATAATAGTGACTACCTCATAGAGTTAATAAAATTAAGTTTGTGTTTGTAAAGTGCTTAATACAGTTTAATGTGTGGTACACCTGGATGGCTCATTTGGTTAAGTGTCTGACTTTTAACTTTGGCTCAGGTCATGATCTCATGGTTCATATGGCTTAAGGCCCACATTGGGCTCTGTGCTGACAATGTGGAGCCTGCTTGGGGTTCTCTCTCTCTCTCTCTCTCTCTCTCTCTCTCCTCTCTCTCTGACCCTCTCCTGCTCATGCTTTCCCTAGGTAAATAAATAAATAAACATAAAAATATTTAAAAATACAGCTTAATGTGTGGCATGGCATGAAGTACATCACTGATAAATGTTATTAATAATAATTATACATAGTAATAATGAAAAAGACATGCATTATGGGCTCAATTTTGGAAGGCTCTAGCAATGACATTTTACTTAATCTGAGGTTGATGAGGATTATTATGAATCTTTCATGAATTTCTGACTGGCTAGGGTTTTGGATCCAAAGGATTTTTACTATTTCAGGTCTAATTGGAGAGACTCTGAATGTTGCATAATAGTGTCCTATTGGACAAGGAATCTCCCTAGTTGTCATGTGATCCACATGTTCTCTAAAATGCGAAGAAAATTAGCTGATAATTTCAGCATTTAAAAAGCCAAAGGACTGAGGCCGAGCGGCGGGAGCCCAGGCCCGCGGAGTGCCAGGCGCCCACGGAATTTCGAGTGTCCAGAGTGCGCAGAGTCCCCGAGCCGCGAAGGGTGCAAGCAGCAGCCACGATGTGCGGAATCTTCGCCTACATGAACTACAGAGTGCCCCGGACCAGGAAGGAGATTTTCGAAACCCTCATCAAGGGCCTGCAGAGGCTTGAGTACAGAGGCTATGACTCGGCAGGTGTGGCGATCGATGGAAATAATAACGAAGTCAAAGAAAGACATATCCAGCTGGTCAAGAAAAGAGGAAACGTCAAGGCTCTCGATGAAGAACTTTACAAACAAGACAGCATGGACTTGAAGGTGGAGTTTGAGACCCACTTTGGCATTGCCCACACACGCTGGGCCACTCATGGGGTCCCCAGTGCTGTCAACAGCCATCCACAGCACTCGGACAAAGGCAACGAATTCGTTGTCATCCATAATGGGATCATCACAAATTACAAAGACCTGAGGAAATTTCTGGAAAGCAAAGGCTATGAGTTTGAGTCAGAAACTGACACTGAGACCATCGCCAAGCTGATTAAATATGTGTTTGACAACAGAGAGACTGAGGACATTACGTTTTCAACATTGGTCGAAAGAGTCATTCAGCAGCTGGAAGGTGCATTTGCATTGGTTTTCAAGAGCATCCACTACCCGGGAGAAGCTGTTGCCACCAGGAGAGGCAGCCCCCTGCTCATTGGAGTGCGGAGCAAATACAAGCTCTCCACAGAACAGATCCCCATCCTGTACAGGACACGCAATTTCGAGAATGTGAAGAATATCTGCAAAACAAGAATGAAGAGGCTGGACAGCTCGACCTGCCTTCATGCTGTGGGCGATAAAGCAGTGGAATTCTTCTTTGCTTCCGATGCAAGCGCTATCATAGAACACACCAACCGAGTCATCTTCCTCGAGGATGACGACATCGCCGCAGTGGCTGATGGGAAACTCTCCATTCACCGGGTCAAGCGTTCAGCTAGTGATGACCCATCTCGAGCCATCCAGACCTTGCAGATGGAACTGCAGCAAATCATGAAAGGCAACTTCAGTGCGTTTATGCAGAAGGAGATCTTTGAACAGCCCGAATCAGTTTTCAATACCATGAGAGGTCGGGTGAATTTTGAGACCAACACAGTGCTCCTGGGCGGCTTGAAGGACCACTTGAAGGAGATTCGACGGTGCCGACGGCTCATCGTGATTGGTTGCGGAACCAGCTACCACGCGGCTGTGGCCACACGACAAGTTTTGGAGGAACTGACTGAACTCCCTGTGATGGTTGAACTCGCCAGCGATTTTCTGGACAGGAACACACCTGTATTCAGGGATGATGTCTGCTTTTTCATAAGTCAGTCAGGTGAGACTGCAGACACCCTCCTGGCATTGCGCTACTGTAAGGACAGCGGGGCCCTGACCGTGGGCGTCACCAACACCGTGGGCAGCTCCATCTCCCGAGAGACCGACTGCGGTGTGCACATCAATGCGGGGCGGAGATTGGCGTGGCCAGCACCAAGGCTTATACCAGTCAGTTCATCTCCCTGGTGATGTTTGGTTTGATGATGTCTGAAGACCGAATTTCACTGCAAAACAGAAGGCGAGAGATCATCCATGGTTTACAGTCTTTACCTGGGCTGATCAAGGAAGTGCTGTTGCTGGACGAAAAGATTCATGACCTGGCCCTGGAGCTCTACACCCAGAGATCGCTCCTGGTCATGGGACGCGGCTATAACTACGCCACATGCCTGGAAGGAGCCCTGAAAATTAAAGAGATAACCTATATGCACTCAGAAGGCATCCTGGCGGGGGAGCTGAAGCACGGACCCTTGGCACTGATCGACAAGCAGATGCCCGTCATCATGGTCATCATGAAGGACCCTTGCTTTGCCAAATGCCAGAATGCCCTGCAGCAGGTCACGGCCCGCCAGGGTCGCCCGATTATACTGTGCTCCCGGGATGACACCGAGAGTTCTAAGTTTGCATACAAGACTATCGAGCTGCCCCACACGGTGGACTGCCTCCAGGGCATCCTGAGCGTGATTCCGCTGCAGCTCCTGTCCTTCCACCTGGCTGTTCTCCGAGGATATGACGTCGACTTCCCCAGAAACCTGGCCAAGTCTGTAACGGTGGAATAGA
Organism: Hyaena hyaena; assembly: GCF_003009895.1. Lineage (NCBI taxonomy): Eukaryota > Metazoa > Chordata > Mammalia > Carnivora > Hyaenidae > Hyaena > Hyaena hyaena. The sequence continues at coordinate 966,109 of NW_024081280.1, forward strand.
GAACAAGAGCCCGAGGAGGCCTGTCCCACTGCCGCCAAGTGGGGAGAACAGCAGGCGTTCTGTGTGTTCCGAGTAGATCCCAGTAGAACTTGACAAGCTTTCACGTGCCTTGTACCCAAGTGCTTTGCTCACAGCAGATACTGTTTCTCTGTGTCCTGAAGTCGCCAGAGGAGAAGGGAATCATTGTTTACACATGGGGATCAGAGCGGACTTTTCCACTACTGTGCAATAGAGACACAGCTCTCTTCAGAGTAACTGTGAACCTTTTTTAACCAACACTAGTTAGTTTTGAGAGACAAAATATTTATAATGATGATTGTATAGCTTTTAAGTTATTTTTCTAGTATGTGGCTTTCTGTAGCCGACGTAATGCCCAGACCATGCACCCCAGCCTCCTGGCAGAGGGCAGTCATCTCAGATTTGAGCACAAGGCATTGCCCCCTCCCCCAAAATCTCAATGTCCTTCGACAGATTCTTCTCCTATAAATCCCTCTGACTCTCCAACTTCTGTTAAATCTGCTTATGGTTCTTTTTAAGCCCAGGCAGCATTTTTGGTCCCTGCTCCTATCTATAGTAAAACAGCTTGAGATATCCCGTGCAAGACACTAGTTTTCAAGTGGGCTTTCTTGCCCTCCGTTTAAAAGCGTGCACAATCAAAATACTATGCAATTTTAAGACAATAAAGACAGTACAATTCTTTTCTGGCTTGTGCATTTGGAGTTTTGTTACTCTCATTCTTTTCGTTTACTTGGATTGTGTGAGGGCTCCGGAAAATAGGAACTCAGCATTGTCTGGTGGGAGTGAGCCCCCTTCCTTCCTTCCCTCCTTCCTTCCTTCCTTCCTTC